>NC_133373.1:2816349-2857935 GCF_049309525.1 Garra rufa | reverse complement strand
AGTTAAGAGCCACTGATATAAATTAGACATGCACACACTTTCTCATGTCTGAGGCACATTATCCAGGATAGTCTTAGTACACACACACACACACACACACACACACACACACACACACACACACACACACACACACACCACACACACACACACAGCATTTTCCTGGCCTTGTGAAGCAGTGGCAGACAGGAGGAACAAGAGGACATTCTCCTTCACACTCACACACACACACACATTTTGTGTTAGCCAGGGGCAATAATGAGGCAGATCCAACACCCACGCTTTCTGTCTCCGTTCACATATTCATTTACACACTCTCGCACACCGGTTCAGACTCTCCTTGAGGTTTTTTTATACCGCTCGTCTCTTTCGTGGGCCCTTTTTTCTTTTCCGGCTCAGAGTCAAAATGTCAAGCTAAGTAACGTTGATTACGTCAGCCCTCGTTAGTGTCTGTCCGACCAGAGCTCCGTGTTTTCATAGGGCTCTGGAAAAGCCGTCTGTGGGAGGCCCAGCTCTATTAAAGCCTAGCGCTCCAGCCGAGAGATGACCGTAAATATTAAAAATATCCAACTAACGACAGGAATCCCCCACCCGTCACACTGACCCCCAACCCGCTGTGTCAAGCGTCAAACTGCCCCACACTAAAAGCTGTATTAACTGTTGTATTACTTTTAATGTATTTTATTTATTTGTTTGCTTGTTTGCTTACTATTGTAAGACCTTTTGAAATTTACATGTATTCCGACAATTTTTTGTGCACTCAATTTATTTAGGTTCTTAGGTGCTTTTACTAAAAATAAATAAATGGCGCTGACCACATAAAATGTATTTATTTATTCATTTATTTACTCGCTTACTATTGTTAACATTTTGAAATGTAAAACTTATCTGTGACACTTTTTGCGCACTAATAATTTCGTTTAGGGTCTTTGCTTTTACTGAAATGACCAAACAAACAAACAAGTAGCCGACCACATAAAATAAATAAATAAATGTATTTATTTATTTATTTACTATTTTAACACCTTTAGAAATGTAAAAATGTATGTACAATTTGAATTTAATAATAATTGTGTTTAGGTTCTTTGCTTTTGAAGCAAACAAACAAATAAATAAATAAAATAAATAAAGTAGCTGGCCACATAAAATACATGTATTTATTTATTTATTTATTTACTTACGTACTATTGTAACACCTCTTGAAATATAAAATGTATCCAAAAATAAAATCCAAATAATTTAATTCAATAATAATTTTGTCTAGGTTCTTTGCTTTTACTGAAATACAAACAAATAAACAAACAAACAAACAAACAAACAGATAAATACATAAAGTAGCCGGCCACATAAAATGCATTTACGTATGTATTTTTTTTATTTTATTTACGTGCTATTGTAATACCATTTGAATTATGAAAGTCTAAATTTAAATTTCAATAATAATTTTGTTTAGGTTCTTCACTTTTACTGAAACAAACAAACAAACAAACAAAAAACAAATAAATAAAATAGCTGGCAACAACATTTATTCATTTATTTATTATTGTAACACCTTTTGAAATGTAAAAATTAATCTAAAATTAAAATCTAAAATTACATTTCAGTAATAATTTTACTGAATTTACTTTTACTGAAACAAACAAATAAATAAATAAAGTAGCCAACCACATTAAATAAATAAATAAATAAATACTTTTCCTATTGTAAAATCTTTTGAAATTAATTCATTAAAATCTAAAATTAAAGTTCAATAATAATTTTGCTTAGGTTTTTTTCTTTAACTAAAAAAATAAAAAAAATAAAATGTAGCTAGCCACATGAAATGATATAACATCTATTTATTTTTATTTATTTTTTTCTGAGGGAAATTTTCTGCTCACATAAAATTATGGATTGCAGTATTATAACAACATTTCATATAAGTTAATAATAATTTTTACAGGATTTTATAGTATTATTTTTATTGCACTTATTTATTTATTTATTTATTTATTTGTTTTACTTTTAATGCAGACTTTTACTTTATTTTTTAAGGGTATAGTACTTGGCGTCAGCTGTGCTAAGTCAATTAACTCTGACTTGACTTCATTGTGACTTCATAGGCTCAACAATATTCTGAAATATTTAATTGACACATTATCAAACTGCCCTGCAATGCTTCGGAAGCTCAAAACTCAGTTTTTGTGCACTACTAATTTTCCCAGCCACCAAAAACAACAGTTTACGGCGAAGCAGAAGCCCCTGCGAACAGCAGCACCGGCAATCGATCAAACAAACCTAGCGCCCACCTGCTTTAAAGCAAACCAGTTAGAAGCGTTCACTGGGTTGAACATCACATGGCCTCATTAATATTCATGAGCCAGGCTGATAAGGTTTATAATGTGCTTCTCAGATCGTTCCTACGCCCTTGGCTCCATTCTTCCACCTCAGGCTTCTGTCAAAGAACAGGAGCTGCAATGCAGTACTAAAGAGAGCGTGTTTGTGATGCCGTTTCAGTTATTTGATAGTTTTGAGGTGGATGAAAAGAAATTGTGGACGTGAGAGCGTCAGCCTTGACTTAAGTGGCTGGATAATTAAAATACTTCAAAGTTAATACTGCACAGAGAGAAAATGATTTCTGTTGCATAATGTCATTCTAGCGCTTTCAGATACTCTAGGAGCGACACAGCCAGCCGAAAGAGGCAAAGAGAGAACGGAGCTGAGAGTATATAAAAACATCCACGCATAATGTAGCCCTAATGTATTCTAATGCAGAACATGATAGACGCTTGCTTCTGCTTGAATTAACTTATGCATTAGGAGGCTCTAGAAGGTCACTAATATCTGCTTTTATGTCACCCAACCGCTGCACACAAAGCGTCCCCCAACCGCTTCAGGACAGACGGAACAATTATACGATTTTCTGCTGCGCTAGGCCCCTTTCGTGCGATAAAAGTGGGAGTGGGTTGACTCGTTCTGAGGTAAGCATGTCATTAATGGTTGTTATAGGGCAGTGGTTAAACATACCACGGGGAAGGTGCTGCGGAGAGGGAGTGAGGGACACATTTCCTCCATATTAACACTGAACTCAGGGTCTCTCTTCCAGCTCGCAGATTCCAGTCGATATGAGGGCTGTCACTGCGCTCGATTCTCAATTACCCGACTGGTTCTCAGCGGAGAGAGGGGACGCCGGCCGGTCCCGCGTCGGGGAAACGGGAGGCCGCTGTTTATGATGAAAGTTTGGAGTCTGCCTTAGATGATGAAAATATGAAGAAAGTTCAAGGAGGAGTTAGGTTTTTGTGTAGTAGCTTTCGTGAGAGGGATGCAGTGAAAGTTATGGGTTTGTGGGTATATCAAATAGTTTTTTGTGCATTGAGGAGGTTTTGAAAGTAGCATGGTTGTTTTTATTTTTTATAATAAGCAGTTTCCTATCTTTTCTAAAAGCTTCAAAACTCCAATTTGTTTAAGAAAAAGTTGATGAATAGTATTTGTTTTTTTGTTTTTTTTTTTGATTTTTATTTATTTTAAAAATGTATTTATTTAAAATGGTCAGTAATCAGTTAAGTGACACAGTATATCATCAGTTAATTCCCAATATATATATTTTTTCATTTATTTGCCCAAATTTGCCCAATGTTTTTTATTATTATTTTTGTAGGGACATAGTATATCATCAGTTAATGCCTGGTATATTTTGTTTGTTTTTTAAATGTATTTATTTATTTGCCAAATATTGCCCAACTTTGTTTTAATAGGTGACACATAAAACACAAAAAATAAGGCCCAATATATAAAATGTATTTATTTATTTGCCCAATATTGCACAGGTTTTTTTTTTTTTTTTTTTTATAGGGACACAGTATATCATCAGTTAATGCCCAATATTTTTTTTTATTAATTTATTTTTCCATTATTGCCCAATGTTTTTTTATTTTTATTTTTGTAGGGACACAGTTTATCATCATTTAATGCCCAAATGTTTTTTTATTTCTATTTTGCATAGGGACACCGTATACATTATACAAGTTAATAAATAATATTTTATTTTATTTATTTATTTGGCAAATATTGCCCAATGTTTTTTGTTTTTTTTATATATAGGGGACACATAAAACAAAAAATAAGACCCAATATATTTTTCATTTTCATATGGACACAGTTTATCATCAGTTATGGTCTAATATTCATTTATTTATTTGCCCAGTATTTTTTATTTTTTTTTCATCAGTTAATGCCCTATTTATTTAGGTTTTTTATTTGCCCGTTTATTTATAGAGACATAGTATATAGACATAGTATATCATTTAATGCCCAATATTTTTATTTTTGTTGCTTGCTTTATTGATTGATTTATCAATATTGGCTGATATATTGTATATTTAATTATTTATTAATAATCTTTAGCAAGATATGTAAATTCACTTCTAGCAATATATATTGTTTATTATTTCTATAGACAAAATGATCAGTTGTCAGCCATAACTTATAAAATATAATTAGCAATATCAGCTGGAATATTAGTTTACCTTCACATGCTAGCTTATACATGGCCTGTAATTTGTCCAGAGACTTAGACTAAAAGCCTCTAAAGTCCAATTAGGATTTTACAGGATTTTTCAGAACTTTTTAGTGTCTAGTCTCTGTACAAACACATCTGTCCATGTACATTTTTGCATATCTGAAGCTACACTAACTTTTATTTATTTTTATTGTTAACAAGTGACCACCGTGGCTTGTCAAAACCAGCATGCGTCTTTTACCTCAGGGCCAAAGTTGAATGCTTTTACAAGCAAATACAAGTGACTAACAGATTGACTTGTCAATGGAAATGTGCCTCAGAGATCCCAAAAGCAGCGCACTTGTGTTTGTAGAGCGTAAGTAGATTCAGAAGTCAGAGGGTGTGCTGGATATGGAAATAGATATAGAAGAATAACAAGAAAACACTTCATGTGGGAAAAGTAACTCCAGAGAAACAGTCACAACTTTTATTTCCCAGATCAGGTTAAAAGGAGCCAGGCTATTACTCCGAGAGACAGTCAAGCACCTCATACCACACTACTACAGAAGAAGCAGTCAGTTGAAAGGGGCAAAAGATCCAATTACTCTAGTACAACTGGTACAAGTGTGCTCTTTAAATTGCTATGTCCTGCCTGCATCGCCCCACTCTTCATGGGTAATTGACACTCTCTGCATACAATGAATGTGGACAGAGAGGAAAAACAAACACCGATTCTGAGACGCCCGGACTGCGTTGACTACAGCCGAAATCGCTCCCGTTCAAAAAGTCAGCCTCTTCATCAGCACACTTTCCAGCCGAGGGAGTTTAAAACACTTTGAGTATGTAACATCCCTAAACGCATCAGTACGATCGCTGCGGTTTGGACCGGACAGCCTCGTAAGGAGAGCTTGCATTTGGCTGCCCTTACAAATGAGCGTGTAGGCCGGCGTTTGTGTCTGAGTCGGTCTGGCCGACCTTCAGATCTGGATGGGAAATTAGATTGTTTTAGTTGGATTTCACCAGATATGTCAAAACACAATCTGACCGTTGCGGTTTTGGATCTGCGCTGCCATGCGTGGTCCTGTAATGAGGTTTTAATCCTGCATCGCTCATTACCACAAGGTCAGCGCAAAACAAAATCCCAGGTCAAGCGAGGTTGCGACCCTGAAACCCTGCCCTCGACGGATCAGCGGAGACGTCACCGCTTCTCTCAGTCTCTCAGTTCAGTTCCTCCTGAAGCCTAATTCTCTTTTTCCTTCCCATTTACTTGAAGGAATTCTGTCTTTTCTTACTTTAACAGACGTCTATTGAAGATTTCGTTTTACATTTTTATATGGACAGTTTATCATCAGTTAAGGTCCAATATTTATTTGTTTATTTGCCCAAAATCTTTTTATTTTTATTTCTATAGAGAAACAGTTTATCAGCTTATGCCCTATTTATTTATTTATTTACTTGCCCATTTTTTTTATATTAAAAGAGACATAGTATGTCATCAGTTAATCCCAAATATTTTAATTTTTGTTGCTTGCTGAAACTCTAAAACCTTCCCCTTAACAGATCAGTGGAGACATCACCGCTTCTCTCAGTCTTTCTCGGATCGGTTCAGTCCCTCCCGAAGCCTAATTCTCTTTTTCCTTCCCATCTACTTGAGGGAATTCTGTCTTTTCTTACTTTAACAGACGTCCGTTGAGAACGGACACTCATTATTGGCATACGTGTGAACGCTACATTTCCATGCACTTCTTCCAGAACGTCCTTATCCGAAGGTTACCTTCTGAGATTCGGACGGATCTTATTTCTGAAGTTATTAAAAACAAGGAATTTAATTTGGGTTACCACAAGCTTCTCGTTTTAAATTCGCACAGCATTTGGAAACACTATACCGAAAGTGTGCAATAACTTTGTAATTTAAAGACAATTATGTGCACACTGGAGAAGAAGCTGTGTAGTAGGAATCACAAGGTAAATCAGGCGGTGAGGTTAGGGTACATTTTTTCTAAAATGCGCTTCCGCATGTGTCGGCAGAATTAATTCAACTTAATTGACATTCATAAGCCAGGCGTTGCAGTTTTAGTCTGACTGGGATAAGGCTGTCTTCTGCTGTTTGCTCAGTAATTGAAATTTCCATTATGAGGTGTAAACATTTAGCAGGCACCAAGTGAATATTCATCAGCGGCGGCAGTAGTGACACAAGATTCTGTCGGTGTGTATTTGTGCCAGCCAGGTACTGAATTTGCATTAAAGCAAGGGAATAGGTTTTTTCATGTGTATATGAATATATTAAGGTGCTGTTTGCTCAGTGTGAGGTTGATTCGTTTTATGTTCTTTTAAACAAACACCATCTGATACTTTTGTTCCCTATTGTTTGTTTTTTATATGGTTTAACACATTATCTTAAATACAGACAATTACTTCCTGCAATTTAACATTTTTGAAATTTGCATTAAAGGGATAGTTCACTCAAAAATTTAAGTTCTGTCATTAATTACTCATGCTCAAGTTGTTTTAAATCCATAAGACCTTCATCATCTTCAAAACACAAATTAGGATATTTTGGGTGAAATCCGAGAGCTTTTTAACCCTGAATAGACAGCAACATAACGGACATGTTTTAGGCCCAGAAAGGTAGTAAGGACATTGTTAAAATAGTCATTTTTAGGTGAACTATCACTTTAATGCAGTTTTAGTATTAAATTGTGATGCAATCTGGGAAAACCCATCGGATGTCATGTTGGATTTCAGGAAATAAAAAAAAATAGGTTGAATGTAAATTTTTGTCAAAATTAAGTTTTCATTAAATTATTATTCTATAATATCATGTCTATATTATTCTATAATAACCCTGAATAGACAGCAACATAACAGACATGTTTTAGGCCCAGAAAGGTAGTAAGGACATTGTTAAAATAGTCCATCAGACAAACATGTCTAAAGATTTCAAACAGAGAGGATGACTTGCAATTTTTTGCCCAGCCTTACTTATTTGAACAAGAATACAATGTCCTTACTACTTTTCTCTGCCTTGAACTTGTCAGTTGCGTTGCTGTCTATGGTCAGGGTCAGAAAGCTATTGGATTTCATCAGAAATATCTTATTTGTTTTTGCAAAGATGAATGAAGGTCATTTTTAGGTGAACTATCACTTTAACGCAGTTTTAGTATTAAATTGTGATGCAATCTGGGAAAACCCATCGGATGTCATGTTGGATTTCAGGAAATTAAAAAAAATAGGTTGAATGTAAATTTTTTTGACAAAATTAGGTTTTCATTAAATTATTATTCTATAATATGATGTCTATCATCATATATTATTCTTGGCAAAATTAACTTGTTTAGTGCAGAAATAAAGCGATTTATAACAGCAAGTAGAAATAACTGTCTTTGACACGTAATATATATAATAAAGGTGCAGTCCTGTGTAAACTACGGCATGCAAAGTTTTATTTATTTTTTTTAATTTCGTGAGATGGTGCAGCGCAAAAAACACAATCTGAAGTGCTGTAGCTGCTCACTTAAAGGATCTTACTCATTTCAGTCTGCTAAATCTTGGTAATGCATGTGCCCTTAACAATGTTATAATGGACGGGTTCACATTCAGAGATGAAGGATTGGATGATGAAGTTACTAAAGAGGAGGAGTCCGATGGCAGAAAATCATAGCTATCTGCCAACTTAAGATATAAGCCATAACTTTTGTTACGTTGGAAAAGGTTTGAACCTAGCTTTCATACGGTATCAAAACCTAAAAAAAGGTCAAATTTCACCATGTGTTGGGTTTTCCTAGATGGCATCACATATAAATCAATACAAATGCAAAATATCTAGCTTTGTAGAGATGAATTTAAAACCTGAATAAAATAAAATGCAGGATGTGTCAATTTTGGTCATTTTTAGATACTGTTTTGTTTTTAATTGTACTAGTTGAATGTGCACACAATTGCTAAAACTCGGTATCTCTGCTGTTTTCTTTCTTTCAGCCCCATCTCAAGTGAGCGAGGTGATAAAGGAACGAGTTCAGCAGCACAGCGTTCAGCTCTCCTGGCAGGAACCAGATCAGCCCAATGGCGTCATCACCGAATACGAAATCAAGTACTATGAGAAAGTGAGTACACACCACCTGCTCCAGAGCATAAGCTATTAATGAATATATGTCTGTGTGTTTCTCAAAATGAAAGACAGCGAGAGACAATGACTGCGTGTCTACCTGCCTGTCTGTCAGCGTCTCAATTCCCATGCAACCTGTATATATTTTCTTTGTCATGATTTGCATTCTCTGTGCACAAAGCTCACAGTCAAATGCTCCGGTCTGAGTGGATCCTTCCCCTCTAATTGCTATAATGAACGAGACACTCATACGATTTTAATTAGACTGAGGTCCTTCACCAATCCCACACAAACATACACAGGACTGTCTGAGTTTACCAGACTCATACACGTCTAAGACCTCTTCAGAAATGCACACACTGGAGCAGCACACATACGTCTGCTATTGTACCTGAGCATCTGTTCAGTGAACAACAACTCAAAAACAATCCCTTGCAGGCACGCACACGCTGCAACTAAAACATTAATCAGAACTGCCCTTACCAAAAAGAAGTATACTTCAAGTTTACTTTATTAAGTATACTTAAGTAAAGCTCAAGTATATTTGTAAGTATACTTTATGTAGTAAGTATACAAATATCAGTGCACTAGTAGTATACTTTTAAATGTACTATTTCAATACTCCTTGGGACTAAATTGGCCCACTTTCTAGTATATAAAAGTATAACAGTAGTAAACTTTGAGTACACAACTAGCTTACATCTATTACATCATTAAAAATGAACTTATAGGTATACTGATAGTTTACTAATTAAATACTTTTTATTCATTTTTAGTACATTTTGAAGTATAGTCTCAGAAAACTACTAGTTTAGTAGTTTTTTACTGCAAGTATACTCATAAGTTTTCTTTAAGGGAACTTTACATCATACTTTAAGTATACTACTATGTCCCTATTTAGGTATACAATATTGGGTATATTTTGTTATATGAATATCTGAACATACAAAACATCAAAAGAAAGAACAGGGCATCTGCTTGTAAACAAAAAACATTTTATTCTAGCTTCATGCATTCTTTTTTTATAAACACTTGAATGTGGGTAAGTTTAATAAATAAATCAACAACCCAAAGCTTGACAGTCATTATTACCTCCTTATGGGTCAACATTTTATTCCATAACGTTACACAGTTGGCCATATCTATGGTTTTGATGCTGTTTTATGTCTGATGATTGTGTTAGATCACATGTGGAAGCATCTGTTGTTTCGGTTTCTTCTTCAGTTGTGTTTTGGAAATTCTGTACAGAAGATGTACAACAGCGCTTCTAGCAAATAACAATGAAAACACAAATTCTCAGAGCACAAGTATAGCTCAAATATATTGAGACTTTTTCTAAGTATAAGTCAAGTGTACATAAATGTCAAGTATATTTCTGAGAAGTACATAAAAAGTAGACTGAAGTATTTTATATAGTTGAAAATAAGTATACTAATAGCACACTTGAATAAACTTCTTTTTTTTTGTAAGGGGGTACTTCCAAAAAACATGAATACAAATGTAATTTCTTTCACCTCGGCTCACTCTCCTGCTCAATCCGACCCCCACCCATTATAAAGCACAGCTTCATAGTATCTACCTTCAAACTCATATGTCAGCTAGTCAGGCATGAGCAGAAAGGTCCAGTGCGTTCGCTTGGCCTGTTGGGTTCCGGTCTCTTAGGCAATGTGAAAGCAGAACCAGTCTCCTGAGCAGTGCTCTCTAGCTGTTGTCCGTCCTGTTTGAAAATTAGAAGCAAGCTTGACTTCACTCCTAACAGCCTGTGGCATTCCATTTAAGAGTTTTTTTTTAAATTATTATTATTTCTTCTCTTCTGAAGTCCATAAGAGATCATTTACAGATCAGTGGGAAAATGCTGTGGTGCAGATAATGTGTTCACACAGGGAATGCAGGTTTGAATCAGTTGCATGTACAGCATGAAAGACCTGTTTCCACCTAAATTAGGGGCTGCATTTATTTGATCAAAAATGCAATAAAAACTAATATTATGAAATATTATTTCAATTTATTTATTTATTTTTATTTCTTTGATGGTAAAACAGGATTTTCAACATAACTCCAGTCTTTAGCGTCATAGGATCTTTCAGAAACCATTCTAATATGCTGATTTGGTGCTCAAGAAATATTTCTTATCAACAATTTTTGCAGAAACTGTGATTTATTATTACTATTTTCAAGATTCTTTGAATAGGAAGTTTAGAAGAACAGCATTTATTTGAAACAGACATTTTTAGTAGTCTTTACTGTTACTTGTTTAATTAAAGTGTTAATAAATTAATTAAAATGTCTTACTGATCCCCAAATTTGACAGTAGTGACTTCTCATAATTGTTTATATATGTATTTTTTTCTCGTAACTTTGACTCGTCGTTTATATAATCACAATTATGATCTCAATGTGACTGTCTTGTAATTATTTGTTTATCTCACAATTAACTAATTACACAAATAATTGCAACTTAATTTTTTCGATAATTGACAATTTTCATGTCACAACTGCTTTATACCACACAATTTATTTGTCACTCTTAACATGATCTGAAAACTACCTTATTTGTTTGTTATTGTAGTTATCATATCATTTATAATTAATTGTGTTAGCATATAATTTATATAATTATCATAGAATTAATTTCAAATATTTTAAGTTGTGGAACCGGTGCTAACTTCCTTTTTTGTCGAAAAGGAAAAGCATGGTCAAAGAAATGCCAAGTTCTGCCATGAAACTCTAGGCACGCAGGCTGATGGGTCCTTACCGTAAACTGATTAAATTCACAACCTTAAACTACTTGGCACAAGCTAATTGGTTCATTCTGCATAGCTAGCCAATGAGCTTGCTGCATTCACTTGAGCATTTTGCATAGGGCTTCCAGAGTATTCCTCCACCTCCCCAGCTCCACTTGTTTAGATCTGCATATGTATTGGCAGTAGCAGGTTCCTGTACTTGCTTTGCACCGACAGCAATAGCAGCATACAATATCTATGCCGCCAAGACCAAATACATTAACAATGTCATATCCATTACCATGCCAAAATCTTCTGAGAGTTGTCATGATAGAAATGTACTAATATTAGAACAGACATCTTCAGACATCTTTTGCACTCCATTGTGACACACTAATCTTAATCTGGCCTACTATATAGGACGGATAGCATGCAAATTGGGATCAGCCGTATACTCAGTGTGGGCGTGCATGTGTTTGTGTTTCCTCGAGCTCTCTTTGACATTCCAATTGTAAATGAAGCACCCGCTCCTCGCAAACAGCTTGCTTCTGGTTACCTAGGTTACGGATGAAATACTGCGATATTGCCTCCGCTTGAACTCTTTGCGTGTGAAAAGGGCCAAATGCTCCAGTATTCACTGCCAAACACTTCAGCGTAACCACCCCTCTCTGTAAAGAATTTGTACAATTTGTGCTTTTGATACCCTGTGACAAGATTGTTATTTTGTTTTCTTCTTTTGAACCTCAAGGACCAGAAGGATCGCATTTACTCCACCGTGAAGTCAAAGTCGACTTCAGCCACAGTCAATAATCTGAAGCCAAGCACAGCGTACATCTTTCAGATCCGAGCATTCACCGCCGCGGGATACGGCACTTTCGGCCCCAGAGTAGAGGTCACCACCAAGGAAGAATCCACTGGATCTGGTGAGCAAAAGAGTATGTCGAACAGCTATTTGAAGCTATTTTTTATCCCTTTTTTTTCTTAATTGGCCTGCTAGTTTGCTAGGTTTTTCATTATGATCTATCCGATTACAGTTAAAGGCAAGGTCCAGTTTCTTCCAGATAAAATCTCTGACCTAGACTGTTCCTTAGACATTGTGTATTTTCGATAAGAGTTTCGGTTCCCTCTGCAGTTTGTCAATGAGCGCAGTATTTTCGATTCGGAGAAACAAACCTAACGAGAAACGATCCAACCTGAATGTGTCATTGTTTCAAATGCAGGCCACTGTATTACCATCTGGGACTATTAAGCCCACTTTCAGAAACAGTAGAACCGTGCACTCAGCGAGACCCTAAAATAGAGCCAGCCCCTCCCCGCAGCAGAGAGAGGACGAAAAGGGGGTTACAACCATCCCATGCTTTTTCAATGGAGCTTGGCATTAAGCTATTCTGCTGCCTTTTGCCAAACAGTTAATTAGGAATGCACAAATATTTAATTCTGGATGATTCCAGTAAGCAGATAATTATTCTCATGTTAATGCTCATGAATGGCTGAGATTAAAAGACACAATTTATTCACAATTTGGTGAATAAATTTGAAATTAAACACTAAAAACCATGAAGCCCAACACATGACATGCAGGAAAAAAAAAATCATGAATTAAGAATTTGTTCCTGTGATTTATTAATTAATTCTCACAATTGATTATTTGGTTTAGGTAAACTGTGTCTCTGCTATACTAATTTGTTCGCAGAAATTCCCTGGTTTTAATTAAATTGTGGCCATGTCCACAATTGAACCAAAACAAGACTGAATGAATAAGTCATGAGAAGAAATTCTTAATTATAAAATATTTTTTTTCTATTTACCTGTCTTTCTAAAATATTTTTAAATCTTCTCTTTCAATAAGTGAAATTAAGCATCACAAAGTAATTATACAGCATTAAAATGGATATTCATTTTGAGATTACTTTCAATGGTGTTATTAAATTATTAGTGTAGATAAAAAAATCAACCTGATGACAGAAAAGTAACCTAAATGTAAAAATGAGCATGAAATATTATTAATAAAGATATATTGGCTTTTAAAGGGGACATCAGATGCCTATTTTCCACAAGTTGGTATGATTCTTTAGAGTCTCCATGAAATGTCTGTAAAATACTTTGGTTAAAATTCCTCAATGGTCGTGTAAAACAACACTCTTTTTACCTTGTCACCAAAACAAGCGACTCGTTTCAGTGCATGCCTCTTTAAATGATAATGAGCTACTGCTCACCCCGCCCCTCTATTCCATTTTTTGTGCATTTGTTGGCACATTACCATCAAAAACAAAACTATAATAAAAACTGAAAATTGTGTCTAAAAAAAATAAAATAAATAAAAAGGATTCTGCAGGGAGCTCCAGAATCAAGCATAACGAAATCCTTTCTGCTACATGAAAAGATGTGCATTATTAATGGCCATATCTGTATGTTCACTTTTACATCCAACTACATTGACATTGTTGTTGCAACAGCTGCTCGAGCACAGAGAAAATAGCACACAGCGTACAACTGGCTGAGAGAGGAAATATGCAAATACGGGACAGTCAGTGATTGTGGGCGGGGCCTACTGCTCAGAAAATCAAAACGGCTTGATAATTGAGACTGTTTTTTTTATATGCAAACACCATGTAAAAGTGAATTTTGCCTTCAATGTCCTCTTTAAAGGGGTCAATCGGATGCAAAATTTACTTTTACATGTTGTTTGAACATTAATGTGTGTTGGCAGTTTGTGTACACAACCACCCTACAATGATAAAAATCCACCCAGTGGTATTTTTTAATCTTTAAAAGTAATATCCCCTTTAAAAATCAGGTCATTCTCAGCTTCTTGTCGATGTGACGACACACAGACAGAGGCCACTCCCACGATAGTTGATTGACATGAGCGCCTTACCTTAGCCCCCCCTCACCGAGCTGAAACTGTCCGACTCCGATTGCCATTGTGTGACTCAGGTGCAGACAAGAATGTCTCCGATTGAGCGATTGAGGTGTTCTGTTGTTGGATGTAATAATGAACATAGCAGCGGTCATTTACTCCCGACATCTGAGCCACTGAAGATGCAGAGGATAAATGTTACTTTCGTTTTTTGAAAGGAAAGCGCAGATCGCGATCTACATATGTGTCTATGTTTGTTCGAATCATTCGTGATGCAGCTTCACCCACAGCAGAAGTGAGTATAAGGGTTTATATGCATCTTTGCAAATGACCTTTCTTAATAATGTGCTTGTTAGCAAGTTTCGCAGCTAAAGTAAACATTACGGCTTATCATCCCATGGCATAGAGGGGCGGGGCGAACAGAGCTCATTAGCATTTAAAGGAACATGCAACAGAATAGCTCGGTCTAAACAGGGCTGATTTTGACAAGGTAAAAAGAGTTTTTTTTACACTACCATTGAGAAATTTTGGAAAATTTAAAGAATCAATCAACATGTGGAAAATGGGCATCCAATGACCCCCTTTAAAAACATGACACCTATATATGGTGAATTCCTGTGTTTTATAAACAAACTTATTGGACTACAATTGACATCTTGTATTGTTTGTGTTTTAATTGCAGCTACAGTCATATCGAGTGAGCAGAATCCAGTCATCATCATTGCGGTGGTGGCGGTAGCCGGTACCATCATCCTGGTCTTCATGGTGTTCGGTTTCATCATAGGGAGAAGGTACGCTCTCGCGGCCCCCATTGACTCTCCGCTACTGTGAGTCTCGTACGCTCTCTCAGTTTGCCTTTCTGTCCCTCAAAGGCCACCATAGCTGTGGAGTTCACACTTCTTGCCCACTTGCGTGTGATCACACCCACCCACCATCATGTTGTACGCTGTGGGAATGTGACCTCTAATGCATTTTCCCCTCACAAGCTCATGCCGGAATGGGATTCACAACTGCAAATCCTCCCTTCACCTTGTTTTTTACCTGTCTGTCATGATTGAACCAAGAACACTGGTGTTTTTCCATCTGAAAACTTCACTCATGATGTTTGTCGTATTACTGGAGTAAACTAAATCCCATGAATCCTTCACAAACACATTTTGCTCTCCTGCATGTCCATTAGCACTGAATGCTCTGAATGCTTTGGTCCATATCAGTTAAATTCATTGTGGTTATTTCCAATCATCAACTGGCAAGATAATTTCCAGAAATTCCAGATGGCAGATCATTTACTTATTCGTTATGTTTGTTTTTCCTAAATCTATTCATTCAGGACAATTTGCCAGTACAAACACACACTGAAATCACCTAATTTATAAATTTATCTCAAAGCTCATAGCTTGGAACATAACATAACAGGAATTCATGGCATTTCTCTTCTGTGTCAAGAAAAACACTCTAAAAAATTAGATTTTGAATTTGCTTGTATTTTTATATTTTCATATATTTTTATATTATTATTTACATTTATTTTTGCCAGTTTTAGATTCATTTTAGTGTTTCAACTTTTTTCACTTAACTGCAACTTTAAATAAAATATTTAGCTATATATTTATAAATACAATAAATCATTTTATAATATATAATAATATATATTGTTTTTATATAAGGTTTTCCACCGACTGACTTGTGAATGTTTCATTTGCTTGTTTTGTTTATTTTAGTTTTTAATTTTTTTATTGTAGTTAATTTTTTTGTAAATTTTAGTGCTTTTTAAAAAAAATATATTATTTATTTATTTTAGTTTTAATTTAAGTTTAGTGCTTCAATGTATTTCAGTTAGTTGCAACTTTGAATAAATATTTCGGATTTATAAATATAATTATAGTATCTAATTTTATAATATATAATAATATTAATTTATTTATGAGGTTTTGCACTTTTGCTGACCTTTGACCACTTTATTTGCTTGCATTTTTTTTTCAGTTTTCATTTTAATTGTACTTAGTTTTTTAGTAAGTTTTGGTGCTTTAAAAAAAAAAAAAACATTATGGTGTTTTGTTCTCTTGCATGTCTATTAGCACTGAATGCTTTGGTCCATATCAGTTAAATTCATTATGGTTATTTCCAATCATCAACTGGCAAGATAATTTCCAGAAATTCCAGATGGCAGATCATTTACTTATTCGTTATGTTTGTTTTTCCTAAATCTATTCATTCAAGACAATTTGCCAGTATAAACACACACAAAAATATTCACCTAATTGATTAATTTATCTCAATGCTCGTAGCTTGGAATAGAGCGGAACAGGAATTCATGGCATTTCTATTCCGTGTCAAGAAAAACACTGTGATTAACATTTCTGATTTCGCTATTTCTTTAGGTTGAGCTGAGATGTGTTGCCCTCCATAGCCTTGTTATGTTTAAAATCATACGTCTGGTCACTGCAGGCCTTTAATTAGTTTCTTTTTGTTCCCTGTGTAGACACTGCGGCTACAGTAAGGCGGATCAGGAAGGGGATGAGGAGCTCTACTTTCAATGTGAGTGCCAGCTTTCATCAGCTCATTATACACACGCTCATCAGTGGTGCTCAGCCGCGCTCCTGGAGAACCGTCCTGCAGAGTTTAGTTCCAACTCTAATCAAACACCTGAACCAGCTAATCAAGGTCTTCAGGCTGACGCTTGAAAATTACAGGCAGGTGTGTTAAAGCAGGACTGGAACTAAACTCTACAGGAGGGGAGGAACAGGACTGAGCTGTGCCGTACATCATTGATCATGTTCTGCTCAACCGTTACAGCTGGACCCGCTTCAGTTTGGATGAAATATCTCGATCCTTTCCTTTTTAGTTTAATGCTTTCAGCTTGCAATAAGTGTAGGGATGTACCTGCATCAAAATTCTGGCCTGTTATTAATCTATAGTGTAATTTTAATTTTGAATTTGCTTTTTTTCACATATATATTATTTTGTAATATTATTATTTATTTAAGTTTTTTTTTTAGTTCAGTTTTATTGCTTTTAGTGCTTGAACTTAATTTTATAATATATAATAATATATATAATTTGCACCATCCAGCTGACTTTTGCTGACAATTTATGCTGAATTGTGACGTTTCATTTGATTGCTTTTTTGTTGTTGTTTTATTTATTTTTTTCAGTTTTCATTTTAATTGTAGTTTAATTTGATTAAATGTTAGTGCTTTTTCAAAAAATGATTGTTTTAGTTCCGTTTTTGTTTCATTTTAGTCCTTCAACTTATTTCAGTTAGTTGCAACTTTTTAATTTTAGTTTAATTTGTAGTAAATTGTAGTGCTTTTTAAAAAATATTATTTTTTTAGTTTTATTTTAATTTTAGTGCTTCAACTTATATCTATATTAAGTATATTAAATATCTAATGATATATATCAATTTTATATAAGGTTTTGCACCATCTAACACTTTTGCTGAGAATGTTTTGACAGCTTTATTTGCTTGTATTTTTTTTTCCATTTTCATTTTTATTGTAGTTTAATTTTTAGTGCTTTTTAAAATAGTATTATTTATTAGTATAAAGTTTTGCACCATCCGTCAGACTTTTGCTTGCTTCATTAGCTTGTATTTTCTATTTTCAGTTTTCATTTTTTATTTTAGTATAATTTTTAGTAAATTGTACTGCTGTTTAATTTTTTGTTTGTTTGTTTTAATTCAGTTTTAGTTTAATTGTAGTGCTTCAACGTATTTCAGTTAGATGCAACTTTCAGCTATATAAATATAATTATAGTTATAGAATAATGCATATCATTTTTATATCGGGTTTTGCACCATCAAGCAGACAATTCTTGCTGACTTCTGACCGCTTCAGGGTTTTCTTAAAATGACTACAGATCAAACTTCGGCATTTTTATATCTCCACCCACAGATATCGGGACAGAAGCCAAACACCACAGCCCTGTTTCTTTGTTTTCTCTAGTCACGTATCTACAATTTCACAAATATTTTCATGTTTCTCCTGCATTGACAGCCAAGTTTTATTAAAAGTCCATCTGTTTTAGCTTTCCCCTTAAAGGGGTCATCGGATGCAAAACTAACTTTTACATGTTGCTTAAACATTAATGTGTGTTGGCAGTTTGTGTACACAAACACCCTACAATGATAAAAATCCACCCAGTGGTATTTTTTTCATCTTTAAAAGTAATATTCCCTTTTTAAAATCAGATAATTCTCAGCTTCTTGTTGTTGTGACAGCACACCGACAGAGGCCCCTCCCACAATAGTCGCATAGATTGAAATGAGCGCCTCACCTTAGACCCGCCCTCACCGAGCTGAAACAGTCCGACTCCAATCGCCATTGTGTGACTCAGGTGCAGGGGAAGATAAAAATGTCTCAGATTGAGCGATTGAGGTGTTCTGTTGTTGGATGTAATAATGAACATAGCAGTCGTCATTTACTCCCAACATCTGAGCCGCTGAAGACGCAGAGGATAATGTTACTTTCGTTTTTAAAAAGGAAAGTGCCGATCCCGATCTACATATGCACCTATGTTCGTGCAAATCATTTGTGATTCGTTTTTTATGCATCTTTGCAATTGGCCTTTCTTAATAATGTTCTAGTTGGCAAGTTTCACCGCTAAACGCGGCTAAATGCGGCTAAACACAACTTAAGTAAACATTACGGCTCGTAATCCCACAGCAGAGAGGGGCGGGGCGAGCAGAGCTCATTTGCATTTAAAGGGGCCATGCAACAAAATGAGTTTATTTTTTTTGCAGAGCTGATTTTGACAAGGTAAAAGGGTGTTTTTTACACTACTATTGAGAATTTTTAACCAAAGTATATTATAGACTTTTCATCAAGACCCTAAAGAATCATATGAACTTGTGGAAAATGAGCATCCGATGACCCCTTTAACATGCATGAAACAGCATTGAACCCCCCCTTTAAAATCTCCAAACTCTGTCTGTATAGACCCACAGCCGATGCTCTGAACTGTTACATAATCACAGAATACATGTCTAGCATCGCCTGTGGTGTAAAGCTAGGCCATAACCCTACAGAAACCTGCCCTCAACTCCAGATCTCCATCTAAAGAGAGCTTTCAGAGCTGTCAGCCTAGCGATGTTTCTCTAGGTGCTTGACTTTTCTGGATACTGAACCCTTGCACCCAGGCCTCTCGGCCAGTAAGATGTTTTCTCTCAGCAGTCCCTAATGAAGCCCCTGGAGATAGCGCTGGCGACGGCCTCCCTAGACTTGCTCTGCTAATGATCAGTGCTGTAGGCAAACTGCTGATTTGGAAACAAAGGTTCAAGGTGGCACAGCTTGCTTGTACAGGGGCAGCTCAAGCTCACTAGCGTTCTTGCCCACACGCTAAGGCTTACCGCTTGCCATATTCTCGCCGCAGCCCTGCCAAAAACAGCACCAGACGCTACAGACAACATCTGCTTATGAAGAGAAGCCGCTCGACTACGGAAAAGCTCACTAGCTGGTTTGACAAAAGGCAGATAAGGTGCGGCGCACTCGCACGCCCAATTTGTTGCTCGTGTTGTGCGGCCAACAGTGATAAACACGTTCTATCAGATTTACTGACAGCCTAGATGGACGAAGCAATTATAGCAGGCGAGAAGAAGGGAAATATCAGCTGTCTTTGCATATGACTGGAGCACAATGCCGGCCATTTCGTTAATGTCTTCGTGTAGGCCGTGAAGGAGATGGGGGATATTAGGAAAAAGCTCTCTCCCTGTTCCTGGGCATTGCTTTTGTTGCAAATTAGTAATTTAATTACTCGTTAGCAACAGTCCATTTTAGTCGTTTTCATCCCAGCGTGATGTAGCCTATTAGTTTTTGCATCTCATTAAACGGAGCTTAATGTTGAAGTTGACAGGTAGCAATGTAATTATAGGATTTGATTAGATAGTAAAACTGGGCGAACACATTAATTGGGCCCAAAGTGTTGCATGCGGATAAAAGAAAGTCACATATTGCTCACTGGGCTTTACAATATATTCATATAATTAGTGTTTTATTCAAATAATTATTGACAACAATAATATTAATATTATTACAAATTACTAACAATTAATAATACAATTAATGATTTAGTTATTACTGTTAATAATTAATATTATTAGTATAATTCATAATAACATATAGTTATTAATAAAATTAATTTGAGTAATAATATGATTGTTGCATTTTATTTTGTTCTTTGTACATATTAGATTGTATATATTTAAACATTTTATTATTAACAATAATACGTTGTTACAATGCATAATTAATTGCATCAATGACATTATTAAAATAATTAATAATGACATTAATAACTATTTATGCAAATAATAATAATAATAATAATATTGTAATTGTTGAATGTTGATAATGTTAAATTACATGTAAATATTTACATTATTATCAACAGCTGTTACTATGAATAATTAATCAATGTTATCATTAGTATAATTCATAATAACAAATAATCATTAATAATATTAATGTTAATAGTAATATAATTGTTGAATTGTATGTTGTTCTTTGTACATTAGATTGTATGTATTTAAATATTTTATTGTTAACAATAATAATAGTTTTTACAATGAACAATTAATTATATCATTGATGTTATTAAAACAATTAATAATAACATTAATAACTATTAAAAATAGTGATGCTAATAATAATAATAATAATAATAATAATAATAATATTGTAATTGTTGAATGTTGATAATGTTAAATTACATTTAAATATTTAAATTATTATCAACAGCTGTTACTATGAATAATTAATTAATCAATGTTATCATTAGTATAATTCATAATAACAAATAATCATTAATAATATTAATGTTAATAGTAATATAATTGTTGAATTGTATGTTGTTCTTTGTACATTAGATTGTATGTATTTAAATATTTTATTGTTAACAATAATAATAGTTTTTACAATGAATAATTAATTCCATCATTGATGTTATTAAAACAATTAATAATAACATTAATAACTATTAAAAATAGTGATGCTAATAATAATAATAATAATAATGTAATTGTTTATAGTTGATAATTTAATTCTTATAATTATTCTTCTTATTCTTATTATTATTATTATTATTATTAATGTAAATAATAATATAATTGTTTAATTGTATGTTGTTTAATATTATATTTCATATAATAATAATGTGATAATAATAATATTGTAATTGTTAAATGTTGATGTTAAATATTACATTTACATACATATTTATTTATTCAAATATTTATCATTATTAGTAGTATTAGTATTAGTATTATTATTATTAACAAGTGATACTATGAATAATTAATTAACCAATGTTATCATTAGTATAATGCCTAATAACAAATAATTATTAATAATATGAATGTTAATAATAATATAATAGTTGAATGTTGTTGTTTGTAAATATTATATTTTATGTATTTAAATTATTTAATTATTAACATAATATATATATATATATATATATATATATATATATATTATAATTAATTATAATTATAAATATTATAATTGTTGAATGCTGATGTTTGTAAATATTATATATTTATATATTATATATTAATTAACAATACTAGTTTTTACAATGAGTAATTAATTTAATCAATTGCATTATTTACATAATTATTAATAACACTGATAATTATTAATAAAATTGGTGCTAGTAATAATAAAATTGTAATTGTTGAATGTTGATTATGCTAAATATTACATTTAAATATTTATTTATATATTTAACTATTTGTATTTAATTGCATTTTAATAATTAATTTAAATAATTAATAATTACACTCATAACTATTAATATTGTAATTGTTGAATGTTGATCGTGCTCAATATTACATTTACATATTTATTATTCTTATTAACAACAACAACAATGAATAATTAATTAATCAATGTTATTAACACTCATAACAAGTGTTAATAGTATTAATGTTAAGAAGGCAAAGAAGAAAAATAATAGTCTTGCAATAATTGTGTTTGTTTGACGGTCATACGCAGTGAAATGTTCTTTCTCAGCATTCAAACGAATAGTTCAGTCTTGCGAAACCCATTATCCAATGAGTGACAGCTACGAATGCTGCTGCCATGCTGTACGGCTAATACCCTTTCGGCTCCATTGTGAGAAGGTTAACAAGAAAATGTAATAGCGCTTTCATGAAATATGTGGGAAAAATAAAAGCATAGGTTTTATTATTTGATGAAAGAGACCTTTTGACATGCTATCTTCCATCACAGTGTGCTGTTTAGCCCACAGCCCCCGTGTCTCTAGCCTCCGGTAATCGCATCCGTCCGTCAAGGGCTCTGTGTGTGTGCGGCGTGCATATTTAATCGTAACAGTAATCCTCTTACCCTTCTACAGTTAAATTTCCAGGCACCAAAACCTACATTGACCCCGAAACCTACGAGGACCCCAACAGGGCTGTCCATCAGTTCGCCAAGGAGCTGGACGCCTCTTGCATCAAGATTGAGAGGGTTATCGGCGCAGGTGAGCTCTTCCCTTGTCTTCTCCGCTGCCTCTCATTTATCACAGTGACAACCAAATATTTACACTCTCGATGGCGGCCTGAGCGACTCTCTGGCCCCTTGTTATTGATAGCGCTGCTGTAGGATTGGTTTATAATTAATATGTCTACTCTTAAGGCCAGGATGCACATAAATGCATCGCCATTGATGAATTGCTGCCGCATCTCTTTAGTTACAAACCATATGAGTGTCCTCTATATAGCATGTCCAATTATCTGCTCTCTCGCTTGCACTCCCCTGTGTACTGATGCATAGCATCGTGTAACGCTGAATCCTGCTGACTGATATGCATTAGGCGGCAGCTACAGGTAACGGTGTCAAACGTGGCCCGGATCTCTGGAACTCAGCTTGCGGGTGGTTGTGTGCTTCACAGGAGAGTTTGGAGAGGTGTGCAGCGGACGACTCAAGCTGCCGGGGAAGAGGGACGTTTCGGTGGCCATAAAAACGCTGAAAGTAGGCTACACTGAAAAACAAAGGCGGGACTTCCTGTGCGAGGCCAGCATAATGGGCCAGTTTGATCATCCGAACGTGGTCCATCTGGAGGGCGTCGTCACCAGAGGTGGGCGGTTTATGAAGTTCATGTGCTTTGAGTGCTGGAGATAATATAATATTAATTAAAGGCCCCTTAAAGGAGTAGTTCACTTTCAGAACAAAAATTTACAGATAATGTACTCACCCCCTTTCTTTCTTTCTTTCTTTCTTTCTTTCTTTCTTTCTTTCTTTCTTTCTTTCTTTCTTTCTTTCTTTCTTTCTTTCTTTCTTTCTTTCTTTCTTTCTTTCTTTCTTTCTTTCTTCAGTCGTAAGGAAATAGTTTTTTGAGGAAAACATTTCAGGATTTCTCTCCATATAATGGACTTCTATGGTGCCCCAGAGTTTGAACTTATAAAATGCAGCTTTAAATGTCTCTAAACGATCCCAGCCGAGGAAGAAGAGTCTTATCTAGCGAAACGATCGGTTATTTTCTAAAAACATGTACAATTTCTATACTTTTTAACCTCAAATGCTCGTCTTGTCTAGCTCTGTGTGATTAAAAAGTATATTTATTGTAAATGCTTTTAGAAAATAACTGATCGTTTCGCTAGATAAGACCCTTCTTCCTTGGCTGAGATCATTTAGAGCCATTTGAAGCTGCATTTAGGAAGTTCAAACTCAGGGGCACCATAGAAGCCCATTATATGGAGAGAAATCCTTAAATGTTTTCCTCAAAAAACATCATTTCTTTACAACTGAAGAAAGAAAGACATAAACATCTTGGATGACAAGGGGGTGAGCACATTATCTGTACTTTTTTTGTTCTGAAAGTGATCTTCTCCTTTAAGTGTATTTGAACCCTTTGGGGTCTGAGGTGATTTTGGGGCTCTTGAGATGTTTTGATACTTTAAAGTACATTTATTATGTGTTGACAGGAGATTAAAGGAGAAGTTCACTTCCAGAACAAAAATTTACAGATAATTTACTCACACTGCAAAAAATGCTTTTCTTACTTAGATTTTTTTGTCATGTTTCCAGCCAAAATATCTAAAAATTCTTAAATCAAGAAGGATTTTCTAGACGTGTAAATATGATTTTCTTGTTTTCAGAAACAAGCAAAATAACAAGTAAAATAATCTGCCAATGGGGTAAGAAAAAATATCTTGTTTTCTGTTTTTGCTTACCCCCTTGGCAGATTAGTTTGCTTATTCTAAGCAAAAACGCACATAATTTTGACTTGTTTTTTTCTGAAAAAAAAAAAAAGACAATCATATTTACTCATCTAGAAACTCCTTCTTGATTTAATAATTTTTAGATATTTTGGCTGGAAACAAGACAAAAAGTCTAAGTAAGAAAAGCATTTTTTGCAGTGCACCCCTTTGTCATCCAAGATGTTCATGTCTTTCTTTCTTCGGTCGAAAATGAAGGTTTTTGAGAAAAATGTGGATTTCTCCATATAACAGGATTTCTCACCATATAGTGGACTTCAATGGGAGCCAATAGGTTGAAGGTCAGTTTTAATGCAGCTTTAAATGGCTCTTCACGATCCCAGCCGAGGAACAAGGGTCTATTCTAGCGAAACAAGCAGTCATTTTCTAAAAGAAAATAAAAGTTTATTTACTGTTTAACCACAAATGCTCATCTTGACTTCATGCATTATGCAATCACATTGGAAAGGTCACACTCGGTTAGTTCTTCGTCTGTGTAATGGTTCAAAAAACTTGAAAATTACCCAACATCGTTGTTTGACCTAAAGGACATTTGACTTTCTTTGCACCTTTGCTTTGTAAACACTGGGTTGATATCTTTCCTACATTATTATGTAATGCGTAAACAAGATGAGCATATCTGGTTAAAAAGTATTTTTATCTTTTTTTAGAAAATGACATAATTTTGCTAGATAAGACCCTTATTCCTCTCCTGGGATTGTGTAAAAACATTTGAAACAGCAATTTGGACCTTCAACCCAATGATCCCCATTGAGAGCCACTATATGAAGAAAATCCTGGAATGTTTTCCTCTAAAACCTTCATTTGTTTTTGTTTTTTGACTGAAGAAAGACAGACATGAACATCTTGGATGACATAAGGGTGAGTAAACTGTCAGGAAATTCTCAGTCTAGAAGTGAACGAATCATTTAAGATCATGCTAAAGTCTATTCCTTTTTCACAAAGGTTGGTCAACCACATCCAAAAAGACAAGGCCAGTTATAGTGCGATGAATGCCATTATCTAAGCCTGATTTTGTAAAAAGCATACCGCTGCGATTTGAGTCAGACTAAAGTGTTTACGTGACATTTAAACAAGACCAATCATGGTTTTATTCTGACTGAAATTGAACTTTTAAAGCGTACTATTAAACTTTCAAACTCAGGAGAGTTACAGCTTACCGTAAACTCAGTTGTGAAGTCACATTGTTATGATTTGATCTTGTAATTCGGATAATATTATTTGTGGCTCAGGGTCGTTTATTATTATTTTTGGAGAGCGTACACTCCAAAAGGGTTTATGAAAAGCCCGGTCGACAGACTAAAGTGAATCCAGTGTTGTAGAATTGTCTGCGAATTGTTTCTCATTACCGCTTTCATACAGTGTGTGTTGGCCGCACTTCACTTTAATGGAGTCTGTTCTTTGCTCTTTCAGGAAAACCAGTCATGATAGTAATTGAATACATGGAAAATGGCTCATTAGACGCATTCCTCAGGGTACGTATAAACCACCCTAGACAATCTGGTCAGTGAATACAATATCTTCTCTGTTCTGTTCATTACACCCACTGCGATTTGCCATTTGGTTGCTCGTTCTCGGGCCGTGTTACTGTCAGCCCCCCCACGTGGAGGATGGAGCGTGCGTCTGTGATGGATAGACAACGTTTTTCTGTTTGTGCTCACGCAGAAGCATGATGGGCAGTTCACTGTGATTCAGTTGGTGGGGATGCTGCGCGGAATCGCGGCCGGCATGAGATACCTCTCAGACATGGGCTACGTCCATCGCGATCTGGCGGCGCGAAACATCCTTGTCAACAGCAATCTCGTATGTAAAGTGTCCGACTTCGGCCTGTCCAGAGTGATTGACGACGATCCCGAAGCTGTCTACACCACGACGGTGAGTCAATTAAGCCGCTGTCTCTTCATACCTGCTTTGGAAACCCAAGGCGCTCTCAGAATAAACAAATCAATCTGCGCATCAGATAGGAGTACAAATATAGATACTGTCTGTGCTGCATTGTGATGCTAGAATGGTGCTGAGCATCAATACAGTGCTCTCCAAGTCTTCGCACAGTGTACTGATTGTGAATTTTACTCACTTTACTAAACAGGGTGGAAAGATCCCAGTTCGGTGGACAGCGATGGAAGCTATCCAGTATCGGAAATTCACCTCAGCTAGTGATGTATGGAGCTACGGGATTGTCATGTGGGAGGTCATGTCCTACGGAGAACGACCTTACTGGGACATGTCCAATCAAGACGTGAGTTACTGGTTTTGTACAGATCAATGTTATGTATATTCAAATCAAATGGTTAGTATATAAAAATACATTAAAAAAAATAGTAAAAAAATATATATATTACATATTTTACATTTATTATAATGCAAATTTTGTACATTCAAATCAAATAGTTTCTGAACATATAACATAATAATATAATATAATATAAAAATACAGACAAATATTAAATATAGACAAAAATTATAATACATATTTTAATTAATTATAATACATATTTTGTACATTGAAACCAAATGGTTTCTGAACATATAATATAAAAATACAGAAAAATATATATACATTGGTTATTAATTATAATACATATTTTGTACATTTAAATCAAATGGTTTCTGAACATATGTTATAATATAGAAAAATATTTGTAAAAATTATGATACATATTTTTAATTTTAATACGTATTTTGTACATTCAAATCAAATAGTTTCTGAACATGTAATATTAAAATACAGAAAGATATTTGTCAAAATTAATACATATTTTCATTTATTATAATACATATTTTGTACATTCAAATCTAATGGTTTCTGAACATATAATATAATGTGATATTAAAATACAGAAAAATCTAATGGTTTCTAAAAAATATAATATTAGAATATATACAAAATAATTTGTAAAAATTATAATACATATTTTATATTTATTATAATACAGATTTGTATATTCAAATCAAATGGTTTCTGAACATATAATATAATAGAGAAATATAGAAAAATATTTGTAAAAATTATAATACATATTTTACATTTATTATAATACAGATTTTATCAGTCAAATCAAATGGTTTCTGAACATATAATAATACAATATAATTGAATATAAAATATATTTTTAAATTATAATACATATTTTATACATTCAAATCCAATGGTTTCTGAAAGTAAAATATAATATAAAAATACAGAAAAATATTTGTGAAAAAATATGTTTTATATTTATATTTTACATATTTTTAATTAATTATAATACATATTTTGTACATTCAAATCAAATGTTTTTTTCTGAAAATATAATATAACAATATAATACAAGAATACATACAAAATACTTTGTAAAAATTCTAATACATATTTTACATTTATTATAATACATATTTTGTACATTCAAATCAAATGGTTTCTGAACATATAATATAATATAAAAATACAGAAAAAATATTATTATTACTGAATAATTGTGTTATAGTACACAATAATGTAAACAATGCATATAATAATATATAAAATATACAAATGAATGTAGAATATGTATGAATGTAGAATACATATTTTATATATACATATTTTTAAATCATGCTTACACTAAATCATCAGTAAACCAGCTATACACAATATCAGTTTGCCAGTCATCACTACTCCAGTGCATCAAGGCATATGTTAGTTCTGTGATCATCTGGTTTTAAATTCCTTCTACATTAATTCATTTTTTTTTTAATGCAGCCGTTATACATATTTGATCACTTTCAAACGCTTCTCATGCGGTTTAAATTAAAAAGTCGGAAACTGAAATTCTTTCCACATCCTTTCATATACAGCATGTCATCAAGGCACTTTTAGGAGAGAAAAAAAGACAAGTCTCTAGTTCGTTCGCTTACTTTATGGTCTCGTAAATCCACAGCTTGAACAAAAAGACCTACTTTTTAGGTCTGTGAACATAATCTGTAGGTATTCAAATGTTAGCACGTCTGACACTTTGAATTTTCCAGCTGGATATCAACACAGGTGTCAGGAGTGACCTTGTTTTAATGATACATTTTAAGGATAAAAAGGTTTAATGGATCTGCGGAAACGAATAGAGTGTTTTGCTTGTAGAACTCCTTTTTGCATTCTGCTACACTTTCAACCTTTATAATGAGAAATGATAATGCGAGCCAAATTCATCATTAGCGGAGTTCAATCAATTCAAAGATATCTGCTTAGCCATGCAAAACCTACCGAACAATCTGCAGCCTGAGCTTTTGTCTCAGAGAAATCGGGACAGCAAAGTGCCGTTCATCATTCTGATCACATGCGTGCGGGGTTTTCGAGTTGAAGCGGATTGAATTCAGATACGGTCACGGCTAACGATATGCATGAGGGGAAGTGTTGCTAATCTGCCGCTGTATGTAGGCACTTGTCTTGTGTACGCAGATTCTTTGTCAAAATGACACAAGCTTGAACATCCTCAGAGAAGGTAAACAGCCCTTATCAGTGAGACTAATGATGATTTGTAATTCTCGGCTCACTAGTGAACCCTAGCTAGTATCTATAACCAGTATCGCTCTTTAATGTTATTATTTTTTGCGTTCGAACATTTGCCTCGGCGGAGTCTTACTTGTCAGGCTTCAACGTCAGATGTTTTTATACCCTTTTGAGGAGGAGGCGAACAACTCCTTGAGGGCTGCTAAAAAAGAAGGAAATATTTACATTTTTTCAACTCTTTCTGTTTTGACACTTTTCTTTCCGTAGCTCAAGCCTTGTTTGGAGAGACAAGACAAGAATAGCAGATGAGGATTTGGGGAAAATAAACAGTCTGCTATACTATTCCTTGGGAGTAGACGAGGGGGAAATCATAGATCTGGACAAGCCTTTTATCTGTTTAGTTTAGGCAACTCAGATTCGAGTAATTCTATCAATTTAGGTGCTAGTTTGGATTTATTTGATAAAAAATGCAGTAAAAGTTAATATTGTGTCATTTATGTCATGTAATTTATTCCACACATCTGTTGTGTGTGTGTATACTGCTGCTCAAAAGTTTTTTTTTTTTTTTAAAGAAGTCTCTTATGCTCATCAAGGCTGTGTTTATTTGATGAAAAATGCAGAAAAAAACTCTAATTTTGCTAAATGTGTTTACTATATAAAATAATGTTTTTTTTTTATTTTAATTTACTTTAAAATGTAATTTATTCCTGTGATGCAAAGTCAAATTTTCATCAGCTGTTACTCCAGTCTTAAGTGTCACATGATCCTTCAGAAATCATTCTAATATGCTGATTTATTATTAGAATTATCAATGTGGAAAACAGTTGTGGTGCTAAATATTTTTTTATAAGTTAAAAAGAATAGCATTTATTCAAAATATAAATATTTTCTAACAATGTAAATCTATGCTATCACTTTTCTTAGTAATTTAACACATCCTTGGTGAATAAAAGTATTAATTTCTTGTCTTTGTTATTACCGACCCCAAACTTTTAAAAAGTAGTGTATATTGTTTGAAAACATTTCTATTTGAAATAATTGCTGTTCTTTTTAACCTTTTATTGATCAAAGAATCGTGAAAAAAAAGTTTCACAGGTGAAGGATCATGTGACACTAAAGACTGAAGTAATGATGCAGAAAATTTTGCATTTTATCGCAGAAATAAATTACATTTTAAAATATATTCACATAGAAAACTGTTGTATATATGTTTAATTACACGTATTTTTTATTAATTAGAAATGAATATTTTATACATTCAAATCAAATGGTTTTTGAACATATAATATATAATTAAAATGCATACTTTTTTAAACATTATAATACATATTTAAAAAAAATATAATACATATTTTGTACATAAATTAAATTTGAAAATATATTCACATACAAATCAGCTATTTTAAATTGAAATAAGATTTCATTTTTTTTCTGTTTCTTTGATCAAATAAATGCAGCGTTGATGAGCATAAGAAACGTCTTTAAAAACCATTAAAAATCTTACTGATCTGAATCTTTTGAGCAGCAGTGTATATTAGTGTATAAAAGAACAGGTTGTTTTATTGTTTTATGGTCCCTGACATGTGGAGCCAGTCGACTGCACAGACACCCAAGTGACAAAGCGTTCATCTTTGGTTTAAACCATAACCCTGTTAGCTAGTTAATTAAATAGACTCATGATAGTATGACAGGCACAAGCAGCTGTTGAACAGACGGCTTTTAGTGCGCTTGCTTCATTCCCATCCAGTTTCAGCGGTGCCCTTTCCTTGGGCTCATGCACCCTCCAATAACCGATGCTAGAATAATCACATCTGGTTAGCCTACTTTTCCTCTGTTGTACTTTGTAATGCTGGAGGTAAACCACAACAGATTTATCCAGCAAAGCTGCTGTTTACAGAGTCCTGATTAAAGGATGAGCAAATGGAGAGCTAGAGGTGCAGGCTCTTTCTTCTGGATGCTAATGGCTAAGCTACTCGTCTTTTTATATCCAGGTCTTTTTTTCAGAGCTTTTCAATCTCTCACTTTTGTCTGGCAGGTCATAAAGGCTATAGAGGAGGGATATCGCCTTCCCGCCCCCATGGACTGCCCTCCTGGCCTCCATCAGCTCATGTTGGACTGCTGGCAGAAAGACCGAGCGGACCGGCCCAAATTCGACCAGATCGTCGGCATCCTGGACAAAATGATCCGCAATCCTAACACCTTAAAAACACCCATGGGAACGTGTACGCGGTGAGGACGCCCATTGGATTTTTTTACTGCCCGCCGTTATTCATCTCTGCTCAAGGAAAACGACGCCGTTCACAGACCAGCTTTGCTTTTATGACGCATGGAAGTTGCCTGTTATGTTTTATACTCCTGCACCTCCCTCCAATGTCTTTGAGCCCTTTTATTGGTTCGCGAGTAAATTTGCGAACAATTCCATCTGTCCGGCGTTTGATTTATCCGCTAGGGTTTACTGATGAAAGATAAATCCCGGGGAATCAATAAAGCGAAACAGCCTCCATGCCTTCATGTTCGATAACAAGGACTTTAAATCAATTGTCATAATGAGTGTTTGAGACTTTAAAGCCTTGTGGGAACTCCAGTCCCCAGCGTAGTATTAGCTAGAGGAAGTGTGTTTACAATCAGAAACAGCATCTCACATTGAAGATATGACCTTTAAAACTTTGGGAAGAAGCCATTGGTCTATCCAACCATCTTTTACAAGTAATGCAATGCAACAGTGCTAAATCGCTACAATGTAAATACAATAAACCATGTGTCTTTATCTGTAATCCTTGTGAGTTAGGATTGGCATGATACCAATATCAGAGAGATTTCAGAATATTATGCTATTGAACTCATCTTTACTTATTTAAAATGTTTATTAAATTAACAAATTAAACTATAACAATGGCATGCAGCCTTCAAATATTTCTCGATTAAGTAAACATTCCGTTTCTTTGAGCTTCAAATTCTGTCCATTTTATTACAATATTCAAACAATAAATGCCATTTTGGTGCTGTTTAGCATTTAGATGCACATTGAAAATAAAAAATGAAATAATCCAATAATAAAGCTCAATCAGTGTTTCTACTGCACAAATATGTGACCCTGGAGCACAAAACCAGTCTTAAGTAGCACGGGTATATTTGTAGCAATAGCCAAAAATACATTGTATGGGTCAAAATTATCGATTTTTCTTTTGTGCCAAAAATCATTAGCATATTAAGTAAAGATCATGTTCCATAAAGATATTGTAAATTTTCTACCATAAATATATAAAAACTTAATTTTTGATTAGTAATATGCATTGCTAAGAACTTCATTTGTAAAACTTTTAAGGCGATTTTCTCAATATTTAGATTTTTTGCACCCTCAGATTCCAGGTTTTCAAATAGTTGTATCTCAGACAAACATTGTCCTATTTTAACAAACAATATATCAATGGAAAGCTTATTTACTCAGCTTTCAGATGACGTAAGAAATTTACACTTATGACTGGTTTTGTGGTCCAGGGTCACATATGTCAATATAACAGCTTGTAAACAATACATCGCATAACGTCACATTTACCTAAAATATAAAAATTTAAATAAAAAACATATTCGTGCACCACAAAATCATTACTCAGCTAGAAAAAAAATAAGAACTCTAGAGAGGAGCATTTTGCTAAATATATGCCTTAAATATTTCAGTTTGAATAAATCCATCAAGTTTTTTATTTAAATGTTATAGTTCAAAAAAATAATTGGAGTAGAAATATGTAAATTAAAAAAACAGCTGATATTTTACAGCATTAGTTGATTGTTGTTGTTTTTTTTCCTTAAGTCCAGACACTGCAGGTGAATAGGGTAAAAAATTAACTAATAGTTATCACCTTACTTACCGAGTTGATTGATTACATTGATAATTGCATTTTTTGTATAACAAGTTTTCTAAAATGTTAGGTTTAAATACGCAAATGAGGCATTATTTGCAAATATGCACTCGTTTGCTGGATGAAGTCAGTTTCAAAATTCTTGTTTATTTTTTTACATATCAGAGTCAAATGTTTTTACAGAGGGGATTTAGGGTATCTGATTGTCACTCCATAATTCAAAAAACACTTTGATCAGACAAAAAAACATGTATTATTATTTTATTTTTATTTTTTTTACCATTTTTGGGGTATAAGATGTTGAATAAAATCAAGCAAATTATATATGAACAAATACTTCTGTAAAAACCTTCAGAATATAGACAGGAATAAAAATGTAAAGTTTGGTGCTACTGAAGTGGAGATTTATGGCTCAGTGTAGGAGAAAAACTCGTTTTGAGAAAACAGCCTTTTAAAATATGTATTGTAATTGAAATCTATTGACACAAATAGATAAAGTGCTATAAAAGAAACACTTAATAGTGTTTTTTGGATGTTTTCTTTTTACTAGTCTGAAAAAACACTTGCCCAAACAGTTTTTGCCTGCGGTGTCTTCCCTTAAGAAAATTTGACATGTACTGTACGTGATATAGATCCAAAAAATCGTAATCGAAGTTAATTGCAAGCTTGTAGAGTATAATTTGTGTGAAAACCCAGCCCTAAAAGACAGACAGACAGACATACATATGGCATAAAAGGTCAACTGAGGACAGTATCATATACCAGTACTAAGAAATAATGATACTGTGCCTTCATAGCACTCATATTTGTCTCTTCTTTTCCTCAGACCCATAAGCCCACTGCTTGACCAGAACACTCCAGATTTCACCTCTTTCCGATTGGTCAGCGAGTGGTTGGAAGCCATCAAGATGGAGAGATACGCGGGCAACTTCACAGCTGCCGGCTACAGCTCGCTCGAATCTGTCGCAAGAATGACTATCGAGTAAGAACGCTTTGCTATGATCTTTCACGCTCTATAGAAATGCATGATCTCTCTAAGAGTAATTTCAGCCCTCAGCTCTCCCTCACAATACCATCCTGACATTGCGCTGCATTTTAATCAAATCTCTTTGACTCAGACTCATCGTGTTGTATTTAATATGGCCTTTTCTCAGTTCCCTTTTTGCCTCGGTAATGAAATAGCTCTCGGGCGCTTCATGCTCCATTGCCGTGATTTATGAACGTTGTGTTTCTGCTTTAGGGATGTAATGAGTTTGGGAATCTCCTTGGTGGGCCATCAGAAGAAGATCATGAGCAGTATACAGACTATGAGAGCCCAGATGCTGCATCTTCACGGGACGGGCGTTCAAGTGTGATGGGGGCGTCCGCGGCCCTTCCCGGTCGGATGAACCAGAACTCTCCAGGACAGCACCGCAAAGAGCGTCACACCGCAAAACAAACATGACAAAACAAATCCAACAACAACGAAAAAACGTTCCGCAAACTTGCGGTGAGATTAACCTTCCAGAACTGGCAGAACAGAATCATTCCTTTGTTGCTGGCGAAGGATTTTGGCCAAGGTGCTGGAAACCGAGAGGCGGAGAGACGTGGAAAACGCAAACAGGCGAGAGGGAGAGAATCCTAAACGGACAGTGACCTCTGGATGCTCTAGCGAACTCGTGGCGTCATTGAGACGGAGCATTCGAGAGGATTTTTACGCTTTGTACGGACCGTCTTTATCGTCACAGAAGGTTGATTTGCGCATAGTTGCTCATATAGATTTCACTGATTTCTTTTTTTTCTTAATCAAGGGTGATATAAAAATAAGCAAATCGAGTTCACAAGGAGCTTTGGTTTGAAATATCCGCATTAAGACAATGTGGGACGTTACTCTTCTACTCGATCGATTTGTGTTAGCTTGTTTTCTCGGATTGTGTTACGGAACTGACAACAGGGTAAAAAACGTCTCATCTGGAAGGAAAGAGACAGAAACAGAACCAGAACTAGAGGCTGAGCACTATTTCTCCAGCCAGCACTATTTACACGAAGCTCTCTCCAGCCTGAGAGTCGGGCCGACCCGGTCTTTTATATCGAGCAAGAAAGCTCCCGAGAGCAGCCGGTTGTGTTTGAGAACACGGTTAGGTATATTTTATGATCCTACGAGACAATTTAGATGTGAATTAGTATTGCAACCACTTCAGGTGGAGCTTTTTTTTAATGTAAGAACAACTATTAACGGTGGCAATATTCTTTATAAGTTTATATTTACCACATGAATGGATTTATCAGTGCTGTTGTTGAATGTGTACTTTTTAATATTGATATTATTTACCATAAATACATCCATAAAGATGGAGAAAAAAAAAAGTTAGGCTATTTTAATTTAGGCAACCGTTTGATTTTGGTTTAGTATCGGTTTCCTAGCAGGCGACTGACTTTAAAATCATACAATGTTGTGGTGTAAAGGAGTAATACTGCCTTAAAATAAGTCAACTATTGCTCTTATTTTTAGCTACTTAGATTTTTGTGAGATCACGGCCGAGTTGGGGAGAGACTGACCAATATGAGCAATAATTCGAGGTGCTGTATAGACTTTTACTCACGCACTGCTTGGAAATCAGCAGCGGTGCTGTGACATTTGATCAAAGAGAGTCGTTGAATTTATATACGAGGATCTCTCGTGTTTCTTCCACCCTTTTGTTGTGCTGAGCTCAAATGTGACAGGGTTTACGCTCAAGTTTTAGTGCCATAACAGCCTTCCACTCTCAACTGAATGTTTCGTTGACAGTTAAATGTTACGCATTTTAGTGTTAAGGAGTACTGTAGACCTCTTTATTTACTATGAAACCTAAATGTGACACATTTTAAACACACACGCAGCATGTTTTTTCATTATTTTGAAGAGCCAATGCCATTTTAACTGTGCCAACACGTGGCATTTTTCTTGATTGGAAAGAAAGCGAAGGCGAAGCCGTTGGAGCGCACCATCGCTGGAGGATTTAGCCAAACGTTTGGCGCTTCATCGTTTACTGTGACTGGTTTGTCTCATGTGGATCACAGAGGCCCATCTCCGATCCGCTATCCTTCCATCTCGCTAACCTCAGCATTGAGTCTACGCCAGGCCTTTGAATTGAAAGCGAGCGGAAAGGCTCTCGGTCAGCACAAACCTCCAGAGCTTGGGCAGTAGCCGCAGTCACTCGGATCAGCCTCCCCGCACGCTCTGATCTCACACTCCGGCCTCCCGGAGGCCCCTCGCAGGCCCTTACCCTCTCCGTTCGGATCCGGGGCCCCTGTAGAGACAGCAATTTGAGCCAATTTGAGATTAACGCCTGGATTCAATCAATCCCACATTGAGGCCACCGTACGGGTCAACGACAAATCTGTCAATTTTGTCTCCTTTTCTGCTTTGTGCCGTTTGGAACTTTTCTGGTTTGATGGTCAAGACGGTTTGCGCTGTGGATTGATTGAGTTCACGGTGCAGCAGGGTATTAAAGACGCTAGAGAGCCCACCTAGACAAAAAGTGAAGTGGAATATTCCAAAGAGTTCAGCACTGTTGATTGTGTCAGAGTAATCACAAACCAGAGGACAATTTGTATATGTTCTAGCTGTACAACTTGTATATTTTATTTATAATTGTGGTTTCTTTTCTTTGTTTTGTTGTTTTCACTTCAGTACTCGGTAGTGAGCTCATTGAAAATGCACTATATTTTTCTATCTCACATGCAGCTGATTCTCGTCACCCTCACTCTTTCAGTTGTACATACTTTCTCATTTAGGACCAAAGAGAGCTAATAGGTTTCCATTTTAGGAGAGTATTTTTTCGTTTCTCTTTTAGGTTGGAAAAATGTACAGTACAAATGAATTGTCGATTTATTATTTATTTTTCTGTGACAAGAGTATGGAGAGTATTCATTGGTCAAAAAAAGTATTTTCCCCAGTATGGTCATTTACCTAGACAATTTCTTGTTACATAGACCATTTTTTTTCTTTTGCTTTGTAACCTTTGTAATAGACTGTACATATATTTTTGGAAATATAATGCAATCTCTATAGCCGTGTCTGTGCCTTTTATTTCTTTTTCCATCACTTATAGCATATTCAAATAGCGGACCACAGTCCAGATCCAGACCTCAACTTGGTTCCAGCCGGACTAAATATTGTTGGTTTCACACTAAAAGACTTAAAATCTTATAAAATCTTCCAAATGTGAGAGACCACAAATATGAGGACAAAAAAAATCCTAGATTTAACTGTTTTGCTCCTATAATGTGTGGTGTGTCCCAAATTGAACATGGGAAATCTCTCAAAATCTCTCGAGACTTGAGAATAAACTTCACACAACAGTTCTATAAGAACTTTATTTTAAGATACAGTTTATCTTTGCCTTATGTTTATTCATATCAGAATCAATTGACACACCTTATTGTTTGGAAAAAAGGTTCTGTTAATACCTAATCAATATTTACCCAGCAAATTATTATTTGGTAAAATTGAAATCTGATATTGATTTTAGTTGCTCCTTTTATGTCAGTTGCCATGACATCTGAAACAGTGGTACATTATTTTAGCGTTGTCCTTTTGCAAAACTATTTTGGCAAAATCTGATTTTATTGTACAAAATATTGATAATCATTTTGTTTTGTTATGGAAATATGTCTTGTATTATTTATTCCCTGCAGAACAGCATCTACATGATAAATCATATTTTTTACATGCAAAATTTCATATTCACAAATGTAAGTTCTCTTGCAAAAAAAAAAAGGTCTTTTAGGAAGTAAATGGTGCATTATATTGATACTATATGACTTTCTATGAAACAAAAAGCAATGAATCGAACATTACATAGGATTGGAGAAGTCAGCCCAAAATCAGCCTGATTGTCTTGTGGTGTGTACCCAGCTTAAAGTGAGCAGCGCTTCAAAACAACATAACACTTCATACCAGCACTCAGCTTCATTTGTAATGATCTTTCAGCATTATATCCTCTAATATCAGTTTATCTAAAGGCAAACAGGTATTCAAGCCCTTCCCATAAGCGTTGCTTCTCTGTAGACAACAAGGCGCCATTAAGAGCTGCGGATGACGCGGTTATTTTTAAAACAGAAGCAGAGATACAGTGAGCAGCAAAATAGATCGATACTTTTGCTAAAACACTGCAGAAAACAATGCCAGGGTTGTGACGACATTTTTAAAATCATGTTAAAAGCATTTTAAAATAAACATTCAAATTGGGAAAATGATTTGTAGATGGCAAGGAAAGACAACATAAACTTTAAAAAACTTTTAGAAAATGATCTAGACTTAAAGAACACTGAACATGGCTTTCTGCCATACTTATGTATGTAAACTTAAAAAATAATAGTCTGATAAAACATACGACCTTTTCAAAATTCGTATCTAATTTGAGCTTGACTGTTTTTTAGAAAAGTTCCTAGAAGCCACTCGCCTTTGGCTCTGCGGACCCAATATCCTCATCATTGTTGACAATTTTGACTGTTTAGACTGCTTTAGTTTTTTTAAACATTACTGGTACCCAGATGGAAATGTGTAACTATCCTTATTTATCACCATATTAACCAGTGGTGTTTGGTGGTGTTCTGAAATGAGCCAAAGTCCTTTTTTTTGTAATCAAATGCAAGAGCATGTCATAGTCACACTTTCTTAAACATTACTTAAACTACCAGAAATAGAAAACAATGTAATGTAATTTACAATGTAACCAATATTCTATTTATTAAAGCCAAATAGGAATATCATCAAGTTAGCGTTTTACATTTGCATTTATTCCAAAATAATAACTCAAGGCAGTTACATTTTAAACAATATTTGTGAACTTATGTTCAGCTATTCTTTTTAATACTTAACTTTTACCAATTTGTTTGGGTCATCACTCATCAAAGCTTGGTAAATATTGGTCGAAGACAGAGATTAACTTTAAATTTCAGCAAGATAACTCACTAAAAACTCCCACAGGTTATGTTTTCATGCCACTTTAGTCGTAACAAAGTAGTGATATCTAAGTGTGAGTTGTTTACTTACTTTTTTAAAATTAGTCTTCCCATTAATACCATTATATTGTTCATCCAGACTGTTTTGTGACGAATAGAGGAGGGATTTATCGCATGAACCAATCACAGCCAATCATAATCAGTCATATCCAATAATATTGCGATGGAGTAACTTTCATGTAACTTTCCCCCATTCATCCTCAATTACCCCCCACCGAACTCACGGCACACTTTAGGGGGTCTGCTAAAACTCAGTGGGCTCAGGGGAGGAGAGACCGACGCGGACTATCGCTGCAACTTTAACATATATTAAGATCATATTTCATAGCCAGACTGGATTTGCAATTCAGTAAACTTCTCTAATTTAATTTCAAATGAGCCTCCTGTCCGGCATAGCCAATTCAACTCAAATTTACACATGAAAGTGAAACGATTCTTCAATTCTGAATTTTGCACATCACAAATTTTCGCTGATGTGAATGTGGTATCATCACTCATGTATTTTTCAAGTGGCTTTTTGTGTGACTCAGCAGACACGCAGGGAACAAGGGCTAATGCGACCCTTGAGGATCGCTTGGTCCCCTGCTAAAGCGCTTCGACTTGAATATTAACATTCTGTATTGACAAGACAGAGAGCGAGAGGAAGAGAGGCTGGGAGATTTGTTTGATGACCCGGCTCATGACAGGATCCTGGATAGTGTCATTAAAAAGACATTACCCAAAGCCTCTGACATGGGAAAATTAAGCCATGGCCCCTTTGGGAGTTAAACAACGAGGCCCTAATGAATTTATGAAGATTACATCTCCGCAGATACTCTGATATTTATTTTATTAACTCGGGGGGAATCTTAACCTCATCGTGTCTCAAAAACTGTATACAAAAGACTCTGGCACAAGTTGACAGGCTCTGGACGAGCACGGCTGTTTCTCTGATGACAGAACAGCCCTAATCCCAGCTAATCTCACTTCCATCAAGAATTACCAGACTGTTTTGCTCATTTGATGGAAACACAACAGTGCAACTGATTCCATGACATTTATAGTTTACTGTTAGCTCATTTGAGATTATACTTCCAAAGAACACAATGAAAGGGATCAAGATCCTGTAAGCGACAAGAATTTCAAAATACATTTACAGTTTTGCTGTATTTTTGACCAAATTTAATGCAGCCTCAGTGAGAAGAAAGTTCTTACAATAATAATAAAAACACAACTTTTTAATATATTTAAATATTATTTCATGTCAGTGGCCAAGCACCGAAGGTGCGACGGCACCTATTGTACCTGTTGGTGGTCTTATTCTTATTTTTTTGCTTCTTCTTCTATTTCTACTTCCGCTCTTAAGTCTATGGCAGCCCATAGAACCGCTTGCAGCAGGAAAGTTGTGTAATTTGGCACAATGATAGAGGACAGTCCTATCATTAACCAAGCCTCTATCTCAAACTCTCTAGCACCACCACTCATGTCTATGCTAATAACTTTTGAACCATAAGGCACTGATTCCTTGGCTCATGCCGAGTCGAATGAAGTTAAAAAACTAAAAATCGTAAGGTTTAGTTTTTTTCGCTATTTTTAATTGTTCAAAAAAACTACTTTTTTGAACTTGTCCTAGACGGTTTGTCTGATTTTCACCAAGATTGGCTCAGATCATCTTCAGACCATGCTGGCAAAAAGTTATGGAATTTTAGTTGATCTGTCAAAGCGTTCTTGAATAACGTGCAAACGAATTAAGACGAAAAGCATGCAAAAATGGACGTGAGGCTATATCTCCAAAACAATTTGGCATATTGACACCAAACTTGGTGTGTATGATAAGAAGCATGACCTGAGGCTACCTGCAGTGTTTCGGCACAGTGCTATCTAGTGGTCAGAAGATATTAAAAAAAATATTTTTGCTTATAGCTTCTCAATAAAAATCATAAAAATGGTCTCGGATTGGATAGGTGGAGCATGCCGAGTCCAACCATACCCGTGTCAGCCATATAACATTTTTTGGTAAAATGCTATACTTTATGAACACATTGATGTATCATTACAAAACTCAGTATGTGTCTTCGACACCATGCCCTGACAGTACTCAAAAAGGCAGCGCCACCAAAAGTTATTTATTAAAATGCTAATTACTTGTGTTTATATTAGCCTATTGTAATGAAACTGGTCTTGATATATTCCTTGATTTGTTTTTGATTTCCATTTTGATTTATGTTAAAAACCTACTTTTCCAGTCTACTCCTAGAACATTATTCCGATTTTCACCAAATTTGACTTGGATCATCTTCAGACCATGCTGGCAAAAAGTTATAGATTTTGTGTTGATATTTGAAAGGGTTTTCGTTTTGCGCATCAACAAGTTTGCTGGAAAGATGCCAAATTGCATCTGAGGCTGTATCTCTCCAAAGCTTTGACATATTGACACCTATGTTTTTGTGTGCCATTGTCACTTCACACTGACCACACCACATCAATTTGGTATCAGCGCCACCTATTGGTCGAAAGTGATAAACAATCCATTAACCATCAATAATGACATTTCCAAAACTGTTAATAACTTTTGATAGAATTAGCCTTTTGTAAAAAAAAAAAAAAAAAAAAACTCTCAAAATATTCCTTAAGTCATGCAGACAACAGAGATATCAATTATTCCATAGTCAGCCATATTCCTGTGCACCATTTTGATTTATGTTGAAAACCTACTTTTTCAAACTCCTCCAAGACCATTTTCAGCAAAATCAAGTCGGATCACCTTCAGACTGCTGACACAAAGTTATAAATTTTGTGTCAATAGATGAAAACGTTAACATATTGACACCAAGCAACGGTTCTGATAATCAAATAATCGAACTGAATCAAGGAATCGAGACAGCTGTGAAAAAAATAACTGATAACTTTCAA
>NC_133373.1:2730227-2813349 GCF_049309525.1 Garra rufa | reverse complement strand
AATAATGATAGCCGAGCGCTTTCTTTGCCAGGGGATCCAGCGATGCCTCTTATAATAACATTAATAATCAGCCATTCATATCAACGTGCTGAAAAGCAGACATCTTTTTCCGTCGCTCACACGCTGACCGATGGCACAGGGCATCTCCGTTTCCGATGCAAATACGTAGTGGAATTCAAAGTCAATATTATGGCTTTTGCTCTTTTATATCAGGTTTAGAGGCGAACGGAGAGCGATAGCGTGACTGGACTCTAGGATATTGTATTGTTTATTAAAAGCATTTTAGATGCTCTTATCGTATCCCTGCTACACCTAAAAGCAATTTCGGTCCGAGCGCTTCGACTGCCACGGATCTGGATTTCCTTTTTTCTTCCGGCCAGGCTCATGGCACCTTACGGCATTAAGTATTTAAAGGAGCCAGGAAAATATGTGTCCCCTCTCTGCCATCCTCTCCCATCTCCTGAGCAGATGATCAATTTCACAGGCTGCCTGATGCCTCCTCTGATGGATCTGGCAGATACGATGGTTTCCTCAAAGGCACGCGGGAGCGGGATGAGTAATGGGGTGCCGCCATTAGCCGGCCTGTGGCACGGACAGCTCATATTTGGAAGGACAGAGATTTCATTTATGATGGTGAAATGACTGCAGGTGTGGATGGAGCTGGAAAGGACGGCCGCGACCACGGTTACAGCGTCTGAGGCCTGAAGAGATTTCAAAGGTCAGCGAGATAAACGGATTAGCATTGTATTTCCACAACCGAGAAACAAAACAGACCCTTATGAATTTTTAGACTGGTTTTAATTTGAAAATATTGCATTCTTTTCGGCCTCACCTTTATATTTCTCTGTGACTGAAAACTAAAGTAAGCGAGACCGGAGAACCAGGTTAACCAATTAAAAATGAGCTACAGGGGTGAAAATCACATTGTCACGACCTCCTGAGATTACAGTAGAAGTTATAAGAAAACACAAACACACACTATATAACTTTTTTTTATGTATTAATATGTATATAGCACATTTTAAAAACAATGTTACAAAGTGCTTTATAAAAAGATATAATAGTACAAACGTAAGATATAATAATAAAACATCAAATCAACTATCACAAAAAAAAACATAAACCACAAAATGCTACTATCACATTATATACACCTTAATAAATAAGCTACAAAAACTAAAATGTTAAGTCTTTTTTAATGTTTACTCAATTTAATTAAATTAATTAAATATGACGTATTTTAAATATATACTTGAACAATTCTTAATCAATTGAAATGTGTTAGGATTCTACAATTCAAAATAATGGAATTTTACTATTGATTAATTTGCGTAAATCTAAAAACAAAAATAACAATAAAAATAAATATAAAAATAAAATCCATTTTTTACAGTATAAATATACTGTATAAGTTGCATTTTTGGGGGGTTTGTTTTCTGGTATGTTAAAAAAAATACAAAATATTAATTATTTTGTAATTACATTTTGTATAATAATAACATTTGATAATAGATTTTTAATGTATTATTATTAATAATATTATAAAATGAAATAATAGTTAATAAACATTTTATTTTATATAATAATAATTTAAATATTTAATAACAAATATTATTATTATTATTACAAAATGAAATGTTTTATTACCTATTTAATTTTATAATAATATAAATAATAATAACATTTGATAGTAAATATTTATTTATCATTATTATCAATATTATTACAAAATTATTTTGATAAACAATTTAATTTTATAATAATAATAATAGTAAACACATTTGTTATTAAATATTTCAGTTACTATTATTATTATTATTATCATTATAGATATTTCATTTTGTAATAATAATAATAATAATAATAATATTTTTATTAACTATTTAATTTATTATTATTACTATAAAATTAAATGTTTATCCACTATTTTATTTTATTATAATAATAAAAAAGAATAATTAATAAAATATTTTGTAAAATAAGTTTCCTATACATTTATTTTGAAATAACTTAATGACATGAGGGTGTAGGCATTGATGTTAATATTTCATGCTTAATATGAATAATATATTATTTGTAATAAAACAAATCAGTACCGTAAATTTGATCACAATACATAAATGCACAAAACTCAAAGCCCATGTGTTAAACTTTAGTTTTAGTTTTTTAGGGACAAGATTTCCAAACTGCAGCAAATAATTATGTGAATATCAAGTTTGAGACACATAACATTTATAGACATTTAAAAGAACACATCGGATGCCTACTTTGGACAAGTTGGTCTGATTCTTTAGGGTCTTTATGAAATGTCTGCAAAATGCTTTGGCTAAAATTCCTCAATGGTCATGTAAAACACCTTTTTACCAAAAACAGCTCTGTTCACAGCAAGCGGTTTTGGTGCATGTCTCTTTAAATGGTAATGATACAGTTGTTTTGTGTATTTGATGGCGAGTTACCATCAAAAATGAAAAATGAGTGCAGAGAAAATGGCAGAACTGATTAACTCCAGGAATGTGCTAACACGGGACAGTTCATCAGTGGTTGTGGGCGGGGCTTGAGCAATATGACATCACACTACTCAGAAAATCAAAACAGCTTGATAATTAAGACAGTTTAGGTTTTTTGGGAATTAAAAAAAAGAGCGAATGGATTTTTATTATTATAGAGTGCTTCAGTTCATATGCAAAACAAATTTAATTTTAAATTGAAATGAAGGTTTTGGTTTGTTTCATTTATTTTTTACATAAAACAGCAGTGATTGAAGCGAAACAGGGAGTCTAGCAGATCTGACCTTCACAATCTGCACAGGTCGAGTGCTGGATGTGCGTGGGCTCTTCTGGATGCAGAGGGTCAGAGATGGAGGCTCAGCCTCAGACTTCACCACACAGTCATGCAAAGCACGAAATACTCAACAGATGGGAGAATAGCCCTTTGTGGATAAGGCTCGGGGAGAGATGTGTGACAGCATTGTGACACCATTATCAGTTCATCTCGCAAAAGATGTGGGATATTACTCATAATAATGGGCAGAACAGAGAATCCCAGAGGCTTTGATGGTCTGGGATACTAGATGAATAAAGAAGATCTGCCAGTCTCATCACAGAAGTGCACCATTCAAATAAATGGCTGAAGACTGACAGACACAAGGAGTAGACTCTAATATAGGCTTTTAATGCTTGACATATTCAGTTTTTGACCCCAACAGCTTGACCAATCGTATGTTTCGATGCACATTTTTTTTGGAATTAATTCTCTGATCCTATATCTGGCAAACTTTAGCTATGGATCAAAGCCCAAACTGAGTTTGGTTCCTCTGAATAGTGCTGAGAAAGATATCTGGTACACCGACACTGAACTGTTTGACAATTTCGTATTGCTATTCCTATCCCTATGCAATTTGCCTTGTTTTACTCATCTCAGTAATTACACATTGCTCGAAAAACCACACGACAATCAGGCTGAATGAGGAACATGGAGGGAAACAGACAGACGGACATAAGCTAGAACTGCTGAATGTGTAATGATTTATCCGCACGGCGGCGGTAGCAGAGGTGCTAACAGATGTTTGGCTGATGCTCTGGTAGGATGGCAGGTTCCGATAAAAACAGCTGATAACTGATAACTCAACTGCAGCAAATAATCACAGCTCAACATTACAGTCATCCACTCACATGAGGAAGAGCTAGTCATTAAGACTGTATGATATGAAGTGAGGGTGCTATGAAAGAAAGACAACTATTGAGAGGAAACTATTCAACAGTTTGGAATAATCTTTTATTATTTCTTATAGAAAACTCTACGTATTAGTATAAATGTCATTGTCATATCATTGTTATTATAATTTTATCTTAATATAGTAGATCTTTTGACCAAGGCAACATTATTTCAGGTTGTAAAGTGTCAAAAAAAAATAACAGTTATTACAAAGATTATTATTATTATCATCATTATTACTGTTATTCAAGTCATTGTATGGATGAATTACATTTTGCTAGTCATTAAATTATTATTATTATTATTATTATTATTATTATTATTATTGTCTCTAAGTCTACCTCTAACAAGGTAGCCTTAATTAAGGTTGTAAAATGTCATGTGGTGCGACTTTTAACAAAACGTATTAATAAATCAAAATATTTCAATGAATACAAGAATGGTTTGTCATAATCTTTTAGTATTATTTCTTAAAAGAAAGAATATTTATTAAGACAAAAAGAACAATTACAAATATTATTATTATTATTATTATTATTATTCAAGTGATTGTATGGATTAATTGCATTTTAACTGTTACTGAATTATTATTATTATTATAATTATTATTATTATTAACGTCTCTTAAAATATTACTTTTTTTTAACAAGGTAGCCTTAATTAAGGTTGTAAAATGTCATGTGGTGCGACTTTTATCAAAATGTATTAATAAATCAAAATATTTCAATGAATAAAAGAATGGTTTGTCAATCTTTTATTATTATTTCTTAAAAGAAAGAATATTTATTAAGACAAAAAGAACAATTATTATTATTATTATTATTATTATTCAAGTGATTGTGTGGATGAATTGCATTTTAATTGTTACTGAATTATTATTATTATTATTTTTATTAAAGTCTCTTAAAATATAAAAAAAAAAAAAATATCCAAGGCAAAAAAGGCCAGATTAAGACTAAAAAGAAAAAAGTTATTACAAAGAGGATGATGATGATTAAAAAGTATTAAATGTATTACACACTGATTATTAATGATTTTTTTTTTCTTTTAACAAGGCTTTTCATCATGCTATGATCTTACCTTGACATTTTTTTGTCTTTTGATGCTTTCGAAAAAATAGCTAAATTAATTTTATAAATAAATCAATCAAATGATTTAAGTCATTTTATAAATGACTTGTATTTTAATTGTTATTGAATTATTATTATTAGTAGTAGTAGTAGCAGCAGTAGTAGTAGTAGTAGTATTTACATTAGTATTATTTTTGTACAAGTCTCTTACCATATTACAAAATTTGACCAAGGCAACATTAGTTTAGGTTGTAAAATATGTGGAGTGACTTCCCAGAAATAATTATGAATGAATGAATGAATAGTTTGTCATATTATTATTATTATTATTATTTGTCATATTATTCTTAAAAATGTATTTTATTTTTTATTTATTAAGAAATAATAAAAAAAAGGATTAAAACAAAAAAAGAAAAAAGTTATTACAAAGAGGATAATGATGATGATCATTAAAAAAATTATTCCAAACTGATTATTAATGAATAATTTTATTCTTTTTTATTCTAACATGGCTGATATTATGATTTTACCTTGAAATGTTTGTCTTTGGATGCTTCCGAAAAAATATCTAAATGAATTTTATAAAGAAATGAATCAAATGATTCAAGTCATTGTATTATTGAATTATTAGTATTAGTATTATTTTTATACAAGTCTCTTACAATATTAAAACAATTTACCAAGTCAACATTAGTTTAAACTGTAAAATGTCAATTGGTGCGACTCCTCAAAAAGTGAAATAATGCAGTACAAAAATATATATATTTTTTTTATCTTGAAAAACTTTTTCGTTTTAATAAAAGAAAACAAACCAAAAATCAAAGAAAAAGAAAAGAACAGGCGACTGGAGCTGTACAGCACCCGGTGAGCGGAGCGGGTCGATACCCTGATGCCTCTGTAGGGGGTGGTGATACTGATGCCATTGATTGGGTCCCAGTGTGTTACTGATGTGTTTAAATGGGAACACAGCTGAACTTTAAGAAGGGAAGCGGAGTTCTGAGAGGCAACAACAGACATTCGGTATTGATTACTCCCAGGGGTACAAGGCGGTGTAATCCCACCACAGCACGAGGGAATTTGCCAGAAAATTCTTCTAAATTGAGCTATCTTCAAGATCAAGGAAGAACTATTATGGCTCTCGCTGCTGGCGTATCAAACTACAAACTTAGCCCTCATCGTTATCAAAGACGAATGTTTTCATGATTAATAGATACAGTACGTAAGCGCTTCGCCTAATTGATAAACAGCAGCAGTAGGTGCAAATAAATCATTTTAATGGTTTATTATTAAAATCCAAACTAATGACTATGCGAGTGTGTTATTTCTGTTGGTTATGTCACTCCTTGGGTTTGTTTTCCAAAGGAAGCTGCATGTTAACAGACTAGAATAAGATAACTAAAATCTACTGCTTCTGGCTTGAAATGTTCTACACTTCCACAACAACATAAAAAGCTTATATTTCTCTATTGTGCTTAGTCGACCTCCAGTGTATTGTCCTTGTTTGAAAAACTGCCTTGATGATATATGGTGTACATGTCTCCTCCTCACCTTATGTGGTGTGTTTATTGTAAACTGGGTTAGCTTACTGTCACCTTTACCTGTGGAACATTGTGCATGGTGATAAGGATCATGGGAAACCACGTCCCCCTTGACCAGAGCTCATGATGTTCTGGGTCTAGTATTAAAACCTAAGCAACAGAGTTACAGAAAACCAGAGAACATACCATCTGCTTGTACCAGTGGGAGAAAATAGATACATTTAGATACAACTCTCAAGGCTGATTCATTTGTTGGGATAATTTGTAATGCTTTGTAATGCTGCGTCATTTTTAAAGGAAACCCCAAGTATTAAAGCGGTCATCGGATGGCCATTTTCCAAAAGTTTATATAATTAATGAGAAGTCTATAACATACTGTGGTTCAAATTTCTCAGTGGAAGTGTAACACTCTTTTTACCTTGTCAAAATCAGCCCTTTTTAGAGCGAGCTATTCTGTTGCATGTTCCTTTAAATGCTAATCAGCTCTGCCGTGGGACGATGAGCCGCAATGTTTACTTTAGCCACGTTTAGCTGCGAAACTTGCTAACAACACATTATTAAGAAAGGCCATTTGCAAAGATGCAAAAACCCTTATACTCACTTCTGCTGTGGGTGAAGCTGCATCACAAATGATTTGCACGAACATAGACGCATATGTAAATCGGGATCAGCGCTTTCCTTTCAAAAACAAAGTAGCGTTAATCCTCTGCATCTTCAGTGGATTTCACCTTCTATGTTCATTATTACATCCAACAACAGAACACCTCAATCGCTCAGTCTGAGACATTCTTGTCTTCCCCCGCACCTGAGTCACACAATGGCGATCAGAGTCGGGGATATTACTTTTAAAGATTAAAAAAATACCACTGGGTGGATTTTTATCATTGTGGGGTGTTTGTGTACACAAACTGCCAACACACATTTATGTTTAAACAACATGTAAAAGTGAGTTTTGCATCCGATGACCCCTTTAAGACTTGTATGGCCTAATATAACGTAAATATGTAGTAGAAAACCCATTATATTGATGCTATTATTTTGATGAAGTGAAACGGTTGCACTTGGTGAGTTACTGGCGCTACCTGTTGCTATTTTTACTGCAACTCTGAAAATAAAATACTGATGCGATGACCACAGCTACTGAAAGAGCTTACAGGTGGAAATGGTAGTAGTCTTAAACCAAATGCCATACCATCGATTTTTCCCCATTAGGAGCCTATACGCTCTTGGATTTTGAGTGAAATCCGCACTGAGAAACTCCTTCAGTGGCTGCGGCGTCATGACGGATGGCATCTAGCATTTCTTGTTTCTGCCTCTGGTTTACTAAAAGCCTCAAAGACATCAGCGCCAAAGTGGAGAGAACAAAGACATGAGTCTTTAGGAAGTTTTGTTTGTCCACAGACATCTTCCCATTCTTTTATCCTCTTATCGCTAGGAAAGCAGTGAAGACTTAGATCGCTTCTTTTGTTTGTCTCCGACTAAGCTGCAACCAAAGGCCGCACAATGTGGCATCGTATCAGTATTTTACTTTCCGAGTTGTGTTGCAACAGATAGCGCCAGTAGCATTTGATGCCATCATAATAATTGTGCCCCCCCATAGTCAAAAATATGTATAAAGCTGCATGGATTTTTTTTTTTAACGTAAAACTTACATGAGTTTTCTACTACATATTTCAGTTAGAGACATCATTTATGTTACATTAAGCTATACAACCTGGGGTTCCCTTTAAGTTATACCTTAAGCTGTACCTTTAATACGTGTTTCCTGAAACATTTTTAGTTAAGTCTTTTGTAAGTCATACGTTCATAAGGTTGCTCTTGAGCACTCGTAGCCATATCACTGTTGACAATTCACTCCACTAGTGGCCACCACAAAAAAAAGTGCAAAAAGCTACTTTACATCTCAGTCTATACAACTGCAATTCTGTAGTTGTAATACACCCAGTGTTCATCAAGGCTAATTGAAGTGTTTTCATGCAAAGAATAAGATTGTCATTACACTGATGTTGTTAGCTTTTTAATTATTTTATCCAAAGGTACATCAGCTGGCAAACCATTAGGCAGTAAAGGCTTAGGAGTCTATTTACAGGGAATGTTTGTGGTAAGGAGTTTGGTCAAACTATGGCAGCGATACGGCGAATAGTTGTGCTAAATTAAAAACGTGCCATCCGTGAAGCCATTTAGTGTGTGTTTCACTGATTTCACCAGTGAAACCTTTAATACTCTGGCTACCATGTCAGAATCTGAAATTCTTTAAAAAAAATGGCCTGCCATGGCAGCAAATTCAGCAGCTTTTAGATCTTGTTGGTCCTTTGTCAAAGCAAACTCAACGGAGCTACCACCTCAGCCCCAAAACTCAGTTGCTGCCGGCTTTTCTCTTAATATGAGTGTTTACAATAACAATATGGCTATGTCATAAACTCAAAAGAAGCTTTTATAGCTCAAATAATACACTAATTCTGACAGAAAAATGAAAACTATAAACATTTATGTCAAAGTCTGTGTCAAGCAAAATTAAATATGTGTGAACCTTGCCCCTAGAGTTTATGACATGGACAAAGGAAACCTGGCCACAAAGAGGAAGTAAACTCCAAAAGAGAAATTCTTATTTTAAAAACACCCTTTAATTTTATATTTGCAAACAATGGGCATTTAAAGGGATATTTAAGTATACTTGAAATGATTACAGAAAGTATTTATATTTATACTTAGAAAAAATAAATACATTTGAGCTCTACTTGTGCTCCTAGAATTTGTGTTTTCATTGTTATACGCTAGAGGCGCTATTGCACATCTTCTGAACAGAATTTCCAAAACACAAGTGAAGAAGAAACCGAAACAACAGATGCTTCCACATGTAATCTAACATTAACATTAAACAGAATCAAAACCATAGATACGGAAAACTGTGTAATGTTTGGAATAAAATGTCGACCAATGAAGAGGTAATAATGGCTTTAAATCTTTGGGGTGTTGACAGACTCCATCTATGTTTTGATTATCATGAATAGCTTTTTGTTGAAAATGTTGTTTATTTATTTATGGTTTATTTATGAAACCTACCCACATTCGAGTGTTTCTAAAAAAGAATGCATGAAGCTAGAATAAAATGTTTTCGTTTACAAGCAAATGTTCTTTCTTTTGATGTTTTGTATATAACAAAATATATACAACATAATAATTATTAGGGACATTCACTTAAAAAAACTTACGAGTATACTTGCAGCATAAAACTACTAAACTGGTAGTTTACTGAGACTAAACTTCAAAGTGTACAAAAAAGTATTTAATTAGCAAACTATCAGTATAGCTATAAGTTCACTTTTAGTATACTTGCAGTACAAACTAGAAACATAGATGTAAACTAGTTGTGTACTCAAAGTGTACTACTGTAATACTTAAAGCATATTTAATAGTATACTTTTATATACTAGAAAGTGGGCCAATTTAGTCCCAAAGGGGTATTGAAATAGTACCTTTAAAAGTATACTACTAGTACACAGATTTTTATGTAGTTATTACATCAATTATACTTAAAATATACTTGAAGTTTACTTAAGTATACTTAATAAAATAAACTTGAAGTATACTTCTTTTTGGAAAGGGAAGCTATGGTGTCTCTATTGTAAATCCATAGTATTATTATTTATTTATTTATTTATTTATTTTGTCTGTAAGAGCAAAAATAAATAAATTATATGTAGAACAAAGCAGCTATAGACGGACAATATCCAAATGTGTAACATGGTGACATTGCTAAGTCACATAAATAATGTTAGGACTACAAACATTCAGCATTTCAGGCAGGGGTTTTCAGTAGGAGAAATTAAATACCTTTGGCATGGACTTTGTACTTTGTACATTTGCAGATTGTTCACATGCACAAACCGCATTATCACTCACAAAAGAACACATGCCATATTTATGTCTGTACATGCCTATGGGCCGACAATTATAAATATTCCCTCTTGAAACGCATCCTCGGTGTAGCGAGCAGCGGCAACAGTTTACGTAATTCATTGCAGCTCCCATTTACGCAGATTTCATGATTAGTAAATTAACCTCTTGGCCTCCATTCAGAAGTAATTGTTCAGGAGAAATCTTGATTTGGGTTATGACTGTTAATTCTGTTCTGGTGAGTTATGCAGCTGTCAGCTGTGTTGTACATCTGTCGAGGCAGGGTAAGTGCATCAGCGTTACGGCAAGGAAGAATGTTCTGGAAAATGATACAAATGGTTTAGTGACGGCTCTTAACGGAGGAATGTTAGTTTGACATATCCACAGCACTTATAGCAGAGATTCATCATGAACTCACATATCTATCAAAGAAGCCAGTGAGATCATTGAAGAGTCACGAGCGTCACGCTTACTGTCACATTCATTATCCTCTGAAATAAACCAAGCACTTTTTGTTCCATGAGACTATATATAATGACGCTGAAGTGCAGCGGCTGGTGAAATAGTTTCCTATTCTCACTAAATAAAGAATACGGCCTAGGCTTACCATCATCCGTGGAAGAGAGAAGCATAATTTGATGTTTTCTGCAGTCTCCATGGACACAAATACCGCAGAGTCGGATATTTCCTCGTCGCATTGTCCTGACAGGCTTCGTGGCATGTGTCCCAGGCAAAATGAACCCCCTAAAATACATCTCTGAGATTTGCATATGATTACTTCCCTGTGCTTTCGGCCATATGTTCTACGTGCGTTAATTAGTTTATGGGAGAGAGGCAGCGGGAGAGAATCGCTACAAGGGAGCCATTTGCTGTCCAGGAAGCCATCCTGACATAAACACGCAGGTGTGGGCTTTTATAAATGGAACTGAGACCCTTTTTCAGACTCTGTCCCTCGACTGGTCAGTGGTGCTGACAGGGCTGTTGGCTGCTGGTCATTTCTCTCATCCAGACTGTCACTGTAGGTGAGCTGAACCCTGGTGTTGCGTGTCTGATGCTTCCCTCACCCCCTGTAGTTGACTCTCTGCTGTCCTCTTTCATTTATCTGTTCAGATCTCACCTGTCCTCCTAAAGAAACCTTGACCTGACTGCATTTAGTCCAGCCTCTTTCATAAGTTGGTTTTGCTTTCATACTAGCTGGTGATTCCTGGAATACTCATTGAATATGTATGCTAAACGCAACTGTCAGCACTGTTTAGCACTGATGCAACAAATGCAAACAGGGTCAACATATTGACAACAACTGTTGGGGTGGGTTGGACAGTGTGAACTAGCATTCTTTTCACACTATAGGCTTAAGCTATTGATAATGACTTTTTTAACCATAGATTTTGCAACATTTAAAATCATTTTAAAAACAGCCTGGTGCACTGACTGCTGGATTAAATATGAACAGAAATCAGAAATTTTCAGAAATCATTCTTTTGTGTGTGTGTGTGTGTGGAAACATAATAGATAAGTACATTTCCCATGATTCTATCTTGAACAGAAAGTTGAGCAAAATACCAAAATCTTATATTACAATATAAGTAATTTTATTTGACGGTAATGATATATCACAATGTAGTTATTTTTGCTTTAAATAAGTACTTTATGATATCAAAGTTTTTTGATACCATAGCAATGTCATAATTCTTGTCCCCAGTGTCAATATCACAGACAAGTAAACAATCAGCAGTCATAAGCATCAATTTATTTTTTATTTTACTTTATTAAAATAAACCGAGATACAACTATTCGAAAATCTGGAATCTTAGAGTGCAAAAAAATAAAAATAATAATAAATAATAAATAAAAAATTATATTGACAAAATCGCCTTTAAAGTTGTCCAAATGAAGTTCTTAGCAATGCATATTATAAAAAAATTAGTTTTAATATATTTATGGTAGTAAATTTACAAAATATCTTATTGGAACGCGATCTTTACTTAATATCCTAATGATTTTTGACATAAAAAAAAAGATCATTTTGACCCATACAATGCATTGCTGGCTATTGCTACAAATATACTAGGGGTGGCACGGTTCACAAAATCCACGGTTCGGTTCGTATTGCGGTTTTAGGGTCACGGTTTTCGGTTCTGTACGGTTCTTGTTTTTATTTTTCATTTTAATCTTTAACACTCCAGAAGTTTTCTTTGGCATATGAAATGTAGCTTGATTATCCACAATTAAGGATGCATTATTAAAAAAAAAGTTATATCATGTAATCATGCACAAACTGAACTGGACTTGACATTTTTGAGACCATCTCTGAGGAAAGCTAGGGGAGATTTGATACAGCAAGAGAGAAGACATTGATAACATGGTTTTCATTTATTTGGCAAAAACAGGACAATGTGTATCTCTACAGGAATTTGCGTGCCTTTTTTAGCACATAAAGACTGAACTGAAGAATTAACTTGCCTGTCTACCAACACACTGGCGTGATGTCTTCTCAGATGAACTGACAAATAAAGATGAAATCCAAAATGTTCCCACACACCTGACCTGGCTAAGGGGCCGTTCACATGAAGCCTCTTTTGCGCACTCAACTTTGTTATTTCAAATGTAGACGCGTGGTATGCGCGCTCGTAATGGAAGCAACGCGGTGCGGCACGCTCGTTTTTTCCAGGCGCGTACGTGCCGCATCGAGATAAAAACATCTCAACTTTTCAAAATTCCGCAAGCTCACCGCAGACCATGTGACATGAACCAACCAATCAGCTTCATCCTTTCCTTTAATAAACTTGAAAGCACAGCCAAGTTGGATGAACAGCGTATCATATCTGGCGCATCTTCCAACTCCGGGTAGCCTTACCTGTCTCTCACACTTGCCATCTCTACACGTGACGTAACCTGCAGCACTCCACTTTTACTGTGTGTATGTCTACACACACCTCTTATTTCGCGCAAAAAGGACACTCACGAGGCTACATTGCGCATGCGTTGAACCGTTGAACCGTGCGGTGCACACACGCACCGAACCGAGACGAGCGAACCGAACGGTTCGGTTGTTTTTCATGTACCGTGCCACCCCTAAAATATACCCATACTACTTACGACTAGTTGTGGTTCAGGGTCACATATGTATAAAGACACTGTATATTCTTCACTGTGTAAATTAAATATATATTTTTTCTTATTAAAATTACAAAAGCGATTCAGTCAAGAGCAGTGAGAGATTTTCTCTCTTTTGTTGTTTGATTAACATAAATGACAGACAGCAGGAATATTAGAATGCTGTCACTTTAAGACCTGCCAGGATCCAATATACTACACGTGTTTTCTCTCTCAGCTGTTTGCTTTCACTTAAGACTGTTCACTAAATTGTGTTTTTGAGGATAATTTTGGCACATACCAATGTGTGTATTTAACCATGTTAGGCCAACAAAGGGTCAAAAGCATGTGCATGCGCATGCCTCTCTGACCGTGCTTAGACTCTTAAAATCATTAAAATCACTTGTTTTTAAACTACAATGCTTGCAAATGCATGCAAATGATATGTTTTCATGACCACATTGCAAAGCAACAACACGTGAGCATGTAACCACAAAATTTCTACATTATTTTGTACTTTTGAACTGTAGTGTATGAGTGTGAAATGAGTGTAAAAGATGATTGATGAATGATGGCTGATGGGTGTAAAACATGAACTGCCTGCAATGTACACGAGATATATTACCAGAAATTGGTGCATAGTTTTTTTGATTGAATTTTTATTATTTGCCAATTGTTGCATCACGGTGATGTATTTTAATCTGATGTTCATGAGTCCCTCCAGCCTCTTTTATGTAAACATCTGTATGTGCGTGTTCTCACATCGTGAAATCAAGATGAGTGAGATGAAAAGATATTATAGCAGCCATCCTGCATGACATACTTTAATTTTGCAGGCTTGTGTTTATGCTGAGGGAACTCATTTCTCTCAGACAGGAGCTCGGGAATAGCAATCAGTATGCTGGGGGGCATCTCACAATGCAATCGGCTGATCTCTGAGCTATTTCTGTATGTTGCTGCATGTAAAGATGACTATCGTTCTGCGGGGAGACAGTCTTTGGTTTGGCATCTGTAGGTCACAGCAGATATTGACAGAAAATGTTTCCTCACACATAACCACAGCTAATTCCTCCATTTCAGAGGTCAATGCCGGAGGACGCCTCTGCCTCCGTGTTACCAAATAGTAATGTGTCAGTTGGAGATTGAAATAGGTTTTCTTTTGAATGGGTCAGTTTTCCTTTTAAAGGAACAGTACACCCTAAAACGAAAAAAAAAACTGTCCTGTATGGGTTTTTCTTCCATGGAACACACAAGCTTTTTAAGCTTCAAAAAGGACATACAAGCATTAAAAATGTGCTATAAAATGGTCCATATGATGTAATTCACTAAAAATGTTCCTATCCAGTCAGCTGTCAACCACTTCAACCAGAATAAGCCAGTGAATTGAATTCAAGTACTGGATCAGCCTTTGAAAATGACTCATTCTGAGAGGTTTTGAAAATTAAATGAATCTGCTTTTATGACTTTTATGGTGCCAGCTGTAAATTTTGGGGTGAACTAATTCTTCCTATGTTTAAAGTATAATAATAATAAAAAACACATTATGTTCCATGGTTAGCAAAAAATGACTAAATAAAAACAAATAAACCAAAATTAAAATTAAATTTCCTATATATTTTCCTACATGATGGAACTCCATAGAAGTACAACCCGGTAGGTTTAAAAGATCAGCCATTAAGTGCTGTTTGATTGCAGCCAACGGGCAAAACACAGCACCATCTACCCTGCCAAGCAGCCACTCAGTGATGTGTAAAGAGAGAGAGGCTGTCATTTACAGTGCTGGAATTTCATTGGATGCACACAGTTTGTTCTGGATACTAATACTAATTGCATTTTAATGTGTCATTAAAATAAACCCATAAATCACCAAATAGCACAGTAATTGGGGTTTAGAGATTTACTGGCCTCAGTAGAGACGTAATCCTACTTTTCTGGACAGGAGCGCATGGAAGGGAGCAGGAGACTCCTGGCAAACATGAGAGAAACAGACATTGTTTTTCTTTTCCTTTTTTCCCCCCTCTTCCCACAATTACCACTCTCAGTGCCACTTCAGTTCAGAGGAATTCCTCAGTAGACTGAAGCCCAGGCACTGCAGAGAGAGGTTGAGGTGTCAGAATGCAAAGTGGATATAAAACTTTTCTGCTTTGAGAGTAGAATACTAGAATACTAGCATAGAATACTAGCAATGCAAGTTTAATTGAAATGGATAGTTCATCCAAAAATGTAAAAACTTACCCTGATGCCGTTTTTTCAACCTACACGAGTTACTGGATATGAACATTTCGAAAAACATTTTTGTCCAATTTAAATTACTTGGCAAAAGCTTAAATCAAGAAGGATTGTCTAGACAAGTAAGAATTATTTTCTTGTTTTCAGAAAAAATAAGTCTAAATTAAGTGCATTTTTACTTAGCACAAGCAAAATAATCTGCCAATGGGGTAAACCAAAAAATCTTATTTCAAACAGAAAACAAGATTATTTTTCTTACCCCATTGGCTAATTATTTAGCTTGTTTCAAGCAAAAAAGCACTTTATTTTGACTTGTTTTTTTTTTGTTTTTTTTCTACATTTTACTTATCTAGAAACTCCTTCTTGATTTAAGATTTTTTAGACATTTTGGCTGGAAACAAGACAATAAATCTAAGTAATAATGTGCACAGTGCACTAGAGCAGTTCCTCTGAAACCCTCCACCTCCCCAGCTCCACCTGTACTTGTGCAACAGCAGTATGTTATAAGAGCTTTTACACCTTGTTCCTGGAACGTTTCCCCCCTTAGCTTGGTTCATTTGGGCATATGTGGACCAGCAATCGTACTCTGATCTCCGCCAAAACAATCCGAGATCACCTGAATGTGGTGGTCTCAGCTTGAATAAAACAAACTCTGGGGCAGTTCGGTTGTAGTGAGTAAGGCAAAAAATGCAACAATAAGCCTCCAAAGCTTTTGTTGTTCCATCCTGACGTTCCATTTAGAAACTTTGCCGTGTGAAAGCAAAACGCACCAAGAATAAAAAGCAACATTGTAATAATTGTAATCCCTGTTTTGAAGCAAAGCAATCAATCTACAGGTGTGAAATCACCCTTAAATACTTACAGCACCATATCGGTGTATTTATTGGTAGTAACAAGTTCTTGTACTTGCTTTGCAGCAGCTGAAATAATTTACAACAGCAGCAATAACCAACTAAAGCAAACACTGGCATATCCATTACCATGCTAAAATCTTCAGAGAGTTGCCTTGATAGAAATTTTAGAAGAGTATAGCTATGGTACAAACAGTGAGGGTTGTCTGTTAAATTTAAACATTTAGGCATGGTAAACACGTGCAAAATCAGTGTCTGAATGGCAAAACACTGGCCAACATCATCAGAGTAGTTTGCAGAAAAATCCCACTACCCTCGGTGTGGACACAGCTCATACGATTTGGGGTTTTGGTAGCATTAGAGGATGTTCCTGGGCTCAGACACTGCTTTGGGTGAATTGTTTGGAATACCAATGTCCCTTAAATATTCCATGCATTTCCAGGGCAGATGAGTGTGCAAGAGAATCATGGTTTTATGGACACACATTGTAAGACAGCTGGATGAGGATTGCACAACACTGTTTAATTACAGGAATACATATTAACGCTCACCCCTGTGAGCCTCAAATTAAATGCATTCCAATCTGATTACAACAACAACAAAAATACTGGCGAATAAAAAATATTATTACTTCTATGCACAATTTTTTTTCAGCTACAAATGGTTTTGTCAGAGGTTCACATCCAGACAATGCATTGCGCTACAGTAGATCTCAGTAGGACATCTGCAAGCGTTCCAGGGGTAAAGATAAATGGAACATAATGAGACAAAGTCACTAAAAAGCCAACTACTGCAAGACAAATAACTGCATTTTAGTCAGTTGACCTATAGCCAACATCTGCGCTGTAATACTGTAGTGCAGCACCATATAAACATACTCATTTTTGTGTATAAGAACATTTTGATCTGCAGTTTTTTACTAGGTGATATATTTACGCCAAAAAAAAAATGTTTCCAATCAGACCCAGATAATTTAAACCTGCTCTCATCACTAAAGTGAACTCTGGACCAGTTCTTCTATCTTCACACAACATGCTCCTCAGCAAAGGTGAGCTTAGCTTTTGATTCTTTTGCTGATGTGCGGTTTAGTCACAGCAGAGTTAGTCTCACGTAGCCAGACCTTCAGACTGACGGCTGAAGGTCCGGAATCTATGGCAGCTTTCATTGGCCAAGGCCCGCCCATAAGGCCGTTTGACCGACATGTCAAACAACCAATCACAGTGCGTTTCGTTCAGCGTCACTTTTGGGGCGTGGAAATGTCCCCACAACAACAGACTGGCGTGCAACAGGTCAGTCATTGAAATAACCAGCATTGAAAGTCAAAGAAGAAGAGGGAGTGAACTTCTATGGTGCTCCCGAGTGAACTTCCTGAGTTTGAACTTCCAAATTGCAGTTTAAATGCAGCTTCAAAGGGCTCTAAATGATCCCAGCCGAGGAAGAAGGGTCTTATCTAGCAAAACTATGTTTTTTTTTTTTTCTAAACTTTTTAACCTCAAATGCTCATCTTTACTAGCTCTGTGTGAACTGTGTGTATTCCTGTTCATGACAGTTAGGGTATGTCAAATCTCATTTTCTCCTCCAACTGTACAATCGCCCTACATCGCTGCAGAAGTACTGACCCAGTGTTTACAATGTAAACATGCAAAGAAGGTCCAACGCCTTTTACAAAAAAGGTAAAACAGCTATGTAGGACCTTTTTTTTGAAGTTGAAGGAGAAAATGATATGGGGTTTTGTTCTACATACCCTAACTATCTTGAACCAGAATACACACATTTCATGCAGAGCATTTGCAGTTAAAAAGTTTATAAATTGTAATTTTTTTTTTAGAAAATAACCAATCGTTTCGCTAGATAAGAGCCCTTGGTACCTGCATTTAAACTGCATTTTGGAAGTTCAAACTCGTGGGCAACATAGATATCCATTATATTATATCCATTATATGGAGAGAAATGCTGAAATGTTTTCCTCAAAAAACAATTCCTTTACGACTGAAGAAAGAAAGACATGAACATTTTGGATGACAAGAGGGTGAGTACATTATCTGTAAATTTTTCAAACATCTCATTTTTTTTTTTTTTTTATTCTGTGCTTTAGAATACAATTCGTTTAGGAAATTGTTTTAAAAACTGCCCTCTACTCATTTTAGGATAACTTCAAATAGGACTAAGCAGTGACCATGAAATTTAGGAAATTGCAGGTTGTTCTCTAATTTTACTCTCCACTGTATACATGTATACAATTTTGATACCTTTTTATGGTGATTTATAATCTTTGCAGTATATTGACCATAGTAAATAATCCTGAATATAGACATGATGTTGAATATCCACAGCATTTCCAAAGAAATAATCAAAATCCTTATCCTAACTAACATTAAAAAAAGTCTATTGATGTCAATGCATTTGAAGCAATAAGTGTGCCTCTGGAACATTTCAAAAGTTGTTTATTTGATCAGTTATTGCAGTTTTCCCGTACATTCCATTAACCGGCATCAGAGAAGCATATATTTGTGATTCAGCTAATGCAAATCATTATGATAAATCAATAGTGCATTAGAGCAAAAGTTCAGTGTGCCGGTATGAGTGGGAGTTGGGTCTCCAAGCTCGAGAACTGTGCTAAAATCGTTAACAGACCAGTTTTAAAATGGGATTGGCGATGTGTAGAGGTGTCATTTGTCCATTCTCTCTTTGAGCAATATCATATTCACCAGTAACCCACAATCAGCAACACTGGATGGATGGGAAAGCAAAAGAGTGAGAGAGATTTCACTTTAAACTTCTCATAATTTGTACAGGTCTCCCACAGCAATATATCTCTGTCAAAATGTTTTATCCATCAACTACACTCCAGTGCAAAGACAGCCTCCGTCCCCTCCGGGAGATTTCACAGTGACTTTTCTCCCTCCATCCTGTCCTCCATTTACTCGAGAAATGAAGGGAGGTGGGTTGAAAGGCATCACAGCTCTAATAGGTGCACCGTGACAATAAAAGCACATTAACCTGCTAGCATGAGCTCCCTGCTCATTACAGCCGCGGAGCTTAGTGGGTCGGGGTCAGCGGGGCCGGCGAGCTCAGCTCCAGGACCGCTGCTGTCGGCCGCTGGAGATGGAAGTCTGGCTGAGGCCTTTGAATAAAGATGTCAGGCACGCCGACGGATTCCGAGCCCATTTCGAATTAGCCATATCCAAGAATATTAAAATATAAAATCCACAGCCGGCCGCTCCGCAGCCGCAACCCACCTCTTTTGCTAAAGCTGTCAACAAAAGAGAGGATAATAGCTGACCATAGACAAGACCCAGGGACCCTGCTCCCAGCATGCACCTCTTCTCACAAAAGCCCTTTCAGACTCACATCTACAGACTTAGACACTGTGACCTAAAAGAGACTGCTGGGAAATTAAACGAAGGCAAGGGTAACAATGCCGCCGAAGATTCCGGACCCGTACGTGGAGCTTTATTGTCCACACCCAAACTTTTGTCCGGCACCGCGACGCTGATTCCTTGGAAATTTCTGAATGTCCTCAATTATGATCTTCTCCACCGCAGGGGTGACTCCGCCTCCCTCTTGCCTCGCTCTAATCTCCAGCTACGCCGCCGGGGCTGACCAATGAGCGAGGGCGTTCCGCAGGCCCTCACACCCGGGCAGAACTGAGATAATTAGCCCAGGATTTCTCTGATCCCCAAAGTTCCTCACATCTCTCCTAGAGAATCGGCCTTTTGTCAAAGGCACACTCGCCCTGCCTGCAGGAGACATAATTACACAGCCTTGTTTTTCCCTGTGGAGGCCCCCCACTCTACAATAGGTTTGAGTGGGAGGCAGGTTGGTTTTAAAGACATGCCCCTGTGTAATCCCTCAGATGACTTCATTTGATTATTTCTCGGACGTTATTCAATCACCGTTTCGCTCGGCTCCGAAGCTCAAAGTGGAGCACCTGGGCATTTTTCAAGTGCCAAGCAACCAGATAACAGTTTTTAAATGAGTTCTTTGCATCTAAGAACTAAAGGAATTGAGCAAACAACTTTAGATAAATGATTGGACGTGAGCTGGGCTATTAAGGGATGTAATTAACATCTCCTATAGGTTTTAATTAAAAACAAATAAAAACTAGGGCTCGCAATCAATTTAAGATTTAATAGGAGTAGTCGGCTGATATGCCCATTAATTAATTATTTAAATGAATCACAATTAAGCGCTTATACCAGTATTTAGATAAGTAAAAAAAAATAATAATAATAATACTTCAGTGAACATAAATCTATTACTAGTGTACAGTCCACAGAAATCCATTTATATAAATAAATAAAAATAAGTGTCAATCTGTACTATTTTATTAAAACTGTCAATGTAAAGTTTTTAAATATATATTATAAATAATATATTAAATGTATTATATATTTTATATTTCATATATTAAATGATTTAAAATAATAATAATAAATTTATTAAAATTATTACATTTAATTATTATAATAAACCATTATTTAAACAATAATGTAAAAAGTAAATTAGCAAAATCATGGTCATCTATCTGTGAATTAGTGATGGTAATACTACTACTACTACTACTACTACTACTACTAATAATAATAATAATAATAATAATTATAATTATTATTAAACAATTATTCTATTTTTTTTTTTAATTATTGAACAATTATGTAAATAATAAATTAACACAATCATGCCCATCTGCCTGTGAATTAGCTTTAATAATAATAATAATAATAATAATAATAATAATAATAATTATTATTATTATTATTATTATTATTTAAGTTAATCATTATAATAAACCATTATTTGAACAATTATATAATAATAATAAAAATAATAATGATTTATGTTTTATTATTTTAATATTTATTTTATTAAGAATTTCTCATTATTTATATTTATATATTTTTAAATTAAGATAATCATGCTCCACATTTGTATATAATTTTTTAAAATTATTATTATTACTATTAACAATAACAATTATTCAAATAATTTAAAAAAATTAAGTTAATCATTATAAAAAAACCATTATTTGAACAATTATGTAATTAATAAATTAACACAATCATGCCCATCTGTCTATGAATTAGTGCTAATAATAATAAAATAATAATAATTATTATTATTTTAATATTTATTTTTATTAAAAAGTTATTAAATATTTGTATTAAGTTAATCATGCTCCACGTTTGTATATAAATATTTTTATTATTATTGTTATTATTATTACTACTAACAACAATTATTCTAATTTTACAATTTGAAGATAATCAGTATAATAAATCATAATTTGAACACAATTATGCCTATGAATCTGTCTATGAATTAGTGCTAATAATGATAATGATAATAATAATTATTATTATTATTTATTATTTTTATATTTTAAATATAATTAAGAATTTTTAAAAATATTTTTTATTAGGTTAATCATGCTGCACATTCGTATATAAATCTTTTATTATTATTATTATTATTATTATTATTACTAAAATGTTAGTGAAAATACTTTAAATTAAAAAAGTTAACAATTAGCCATTGTTGCATCTTATGCAAATTCTAAATTATGTAAATTATGTAAATCATACATTAATACTATTACAACTGCTAATGCTACTGTTGCTACTAATTAATTCTTAGCACTAAATTAGTGTTACATTTACAGTTTTGAAAAAAAAAATCTATATTACAAGAAATAATAAAAAGGTCTCAGTATCCCAGTTACTTCACTTTCATTACGCAGAGGATAGAACAGCAGAGGAATGGACACTGCATACTATAAAGGGAAGTGACAAAACCACAGTGCAACAGTGGTGCTAAAGGCCTATAGTGTTCCTACAGGACTACACTAATTCCTGTCCTAGTCATGAGGACGATACCTCAATTCCTAGTAACATTGCAGGAAAGACACAGAATCAATGAGAAAGGATGGGTCTCATAGGACTCAAGATTCTTCCCCTGCCCCTCGGCCACCTGAGAAGTGCTGAGCGAAAACTTTGAATCTCTGCCGGAGTCTGGAAACTGGGTCAGCCAGCTGCCGCTGCCACGCTGCTGCATGGATCTCTGCATTTTCTAAATGGATGCAGAAAAAGTGCTGCAGCAGCAGCATTACTAGAGTTCAGCACATGGGCGCCAGGCTGCGTAAAGATCAATATATTTTGCATGTTATGTCTATATGCACTGAAACTCGCTTCCTCTCGAGTTCTGCAGCGCTTAGCGTGTGGTAATGACCCAGCAAGCTGCATATAAATCAGTTTACTTTGCTCCTCTGGGAACACCTGTATGTGTCTCTCTTATTAAAAGCTGTTACTGCAGAAAAGAGCGAAATTATATGTAAAAAAACATTAGGTGATAAGCCGTCTAGTCCCTGGTGGGCCAGGTGAGCTTACCTAGAAGAGCAGCAACAGCTGTGGAGAAGCAAACATCTGATAGCTTCACAAGATTAGTCACTTTCAAATATGGCACCTAGCAAGAAATTACAAAGGAAACTCCCTTAGTATTCGTTTTTTCTCTCTCCCAATGCATTTAGAAATATTTCCAAAGAATAATGAATTAACCACAAGCCCGCGTCTCAAAACTCCTGTGTCTGGCTGGCAGCAGGGAGGATGTGGGTTGCTATAAAGCCCAAAGTGGGGCTGTTAGTTAGTTTAGGAACAGACTGAAGTGTAAGGGTGCTGTTACTCTGGAGGAATGCTGCATGCCACATCCAAGAGATGCCAAACTACTAAACTCTGCATGGTTTATTTTTCTTTGACCAAAGTCGTCAGCCTGTCAGCCCACCATGACACTCAAAGCACAAATAAGTTACAGCACCAATGCTTTCAAAATATAGGGCTAAAGGTTTTATGCTACGCATTTTAGCTCACTGCTGTAAAAATTACACTTCATCTTTTATTAGCAAAGCCTGAAAATGATAATGAAGGAATTCATTTTAAAAACACAAAGGTCATGGGTTTGATTCCCCAGGGAATTCATGAGCTGATACAATACATATCTTGAATGCAATGTAAGCCGCTTTGGATATAAGCATCTGCCAGAATGCATAAATGCATAAACACTCCTCATTTTGCTTGTTTTAAAATGAACATCAAATAATCAAGACTGAACAGTTTAGATGTTCAGATGAACAGTGCATATAGAAGTGACATAGAATAACTTTTTTTGTCTAAATGGTTTCATAAAGAACCTTTAACATCTGAAGAACCTTTCTGTTTCACAAAAGGTTCTTTGTGGCGAAAGAAGGTTCTTCAGATTATAAAAAGGTAAGAAAGAGATGGTTCTTTAAAGAACCTTTGACTGAATGGTTCTTTGTGGAACCGAAAATTGTTCTTCGATGTCTTTGATGTCCCTGCTATTTTGAATATTGCTTTATTGTTTTTAAAAAGAGATGGAAAAGAATTAATTAATCTTGGAGGGGATGACAGCTGTGTCTACAGGAACACACTCAGACAGAAAGTTGCAGTAACTGGTTAAGATTTTAACTAATTAAGAAATGTTGTTGTGAGGAAAAACACATTTTCTGTTAATGCACTCAGAGACTGTCCCTATAGGCAACTGGAGTTTCTTTATCATTAATATTCCTGCAATTAAAAGACAATGGCTGAATCATCACAAAGCGCACTCTCCTTTCTGAAAATGCAGTTCATCCAAAGCTTAAAGGGATAGTTCACCCACAAATGAAAATTCTGTCATTAATTACTCACCCACGTTTATCTTCAGAACACAAATTAAGATATTTTTGATGAAATCCGAGAGCTTTCTGACTCTGCATAAACAGCTACAGTATTACCACCATCAAGGCCCAGAAAGGTAGTAAGGACATCATTAAAACAGTCCATGTGACAGTGGCTCAAACTTAATTTTATGAAGCTACAAGAATAATGTTTGTGTGTAAAGAAAACAAAATTATTTAACAATTTCTTCTTTTCTGTGACAGTCTTTGCTGCACCTTTATAAGAGTAACACAACGTATGCATATGTGACCCTGGACCACAAAACCAGTCATAAGGTAAAATTTTACAAAACTGAGATTTATACATCATATGAAAGCTCAATAAATAAGCTTTCTATTGATGCATAGTTTGTTAGGATAGAACAATATTTGACCGAGATACATCTATTTGAAAATCAGGAATCTGAGGGTGCAAAAAAATCAAAATACTGAGAAAATCACCTTTAAAGTTGTCCAAATTAGGTTCTTAACAATGCATTTTACAAATCAAAAATTACATTTTTATATATTTACAGTAGGAATTTTACAAAAAATCTTCATGGAACATGATCTTTACTTAATTTCCTAATGATTTTTGAAAAATCAAAAATTTTGACCCATGCAATGTATTTTTGGCTATTGCTACAAATATACCCCAGCGACTTAAGACTGGTTTTGTGGTCCAGGGTCACATATGGTGCTACTGACGCAGGAGCCAGTGTTCTGAAGTTACACGACGATCTCTCTTAGTTCATCGTCTGTATAATCTGGTTCAAATAAGTAAGGCTGGCCAAAAAATTGCAAAAAAAGTCCTATCTGTTGGAATCTTCAGACATGTTTAAGACACATCCAAAAGTCCTTCTGGGCCTTGAACATGAGAGTTGCATTGCTGTCTATGCAGGGTCAGCAAGCTTTCAAATAATGTAATTAATGAAAGAATTTTCTTTTTTGGGTGAACTATCCCTTTTAATATATTTGGTAAAATGTCTGAAGAGTTAAAGGAGAAGTTCACTTCCAGAACAATAAATGTACAGATAATTTACTCACCCTCTTTCTTTCTTCAGTCGTAAAGAAATTATGTTTTTTGAGGAAAACATTACAGGATTTCACTTGATATAGTGGACTTTGGAGTATGGTGCCCATCAGTTTGAACTTCCAAAATGTAGTTTTAATGCTTTAAAGGGCTCTAAACGATCCCAGCTGTGGAAGAAGGGCCTTTTCTGTCTAAACCATTGGTTATTTTCTAAAAAAGATTTTTTTATTGAACCGGAATACACACAGTATACGCAGAGCTAGATTAGACGGGCATCTGAGGTTAAAAAGTATACTTTGTAATTTTTTTTATTTATTTATTTATTTATTTTTAGAATATAACAGATTGTTTTGCTTGATAAGACCCTTCTTTCTCGTCTGGGATTGTTTAGAGGCCTTTAAAGCGGCAATTAAACTACATTTTGGAAGTTCAAACTCCACCATAGAAGTCCTCTATATGGAGAGAAATCCTGAAATGTTTGAAAAGACTGAAGAAAAAAAGACATGGACATCTTGGATGACAAGGGGGTGAGTAAATTACCTATACATTTTTTGTTCTGGAATTGAACTTATTTAAGAAACAAATGGCATTTAAAAAATTAACCATAATGAGTTATACAGTTGTTGTTTTTTTACTAACATAGTTGCTTTCTTTTATATATAAGAAAAAAATAAAAAAATAAAAATAAAAATAGCTGGAAAACTATGATGCTAAACATTACTGATTTGTTCCAAATTGTTAGAAGTCTTACTGATGCTTTCCAGACTTTCTGCCAATTCAGCAAACGTCAGTTATGTTATCCAGTTACAGTAATTAATATCATCTTTTGCAACACTGAATGCAAAACTGCCCAAAAAAACAAGTGATCATTCTGTCAGCTGGCCTGATACTCTCAAATTGGCCCTGAGACAGAAGTCCATCCTTAATTGCTGAGCCCTGTCGTTTATACAGTATCAGCGCACAGTTTCTGTCTTTTTCTTGGAAGGATCTAGCTAGTTCTGTGTATGCCAACCCTCCCCAAAAAGTGTGCGATACTATTTAAGCTGCTATTCTATTACACAAATAAAACAATATGGTAATTGCCCTCGCAGGTGGGTGGAAGAGATTGGAAGAAGCTGGCCGGACTTCTGTTTTTCTCATGACCTGCAGAGAAAAGGCCACAAAGCGTTTGTTCAGTCCTACCACAAAGGCCTTGAGCAAACATCCCAAGAAGAGGGAGGCGAAGTGCCGAAACCCAAACAAGGATGTCGAAACACTCCGGACATTTGAATGTGAATGACGGTTTAATGACCCCTGTCAAGTCCTCCCGCAATTCAGCCTGTGTTTTGTTGCCTTTGTAATTTGACTTTCAGTCAAACTCCCTGAGATCCTTGTAATTACAGACCATAATTAAGTTTGCAGCAATGTGATGCACAGCCAGGTCCGGGCTGAACGTTGGGGGAAAGCCGAGCGCTTGCAATGTTTGTGCCGTGCATTGACATTGACGCAGAGCTGCAAAGACAACAAGCATGGTGTGCTATTTAAATGTTTGGGAGAGTGAAATGAGAGGTGACACTTCAGAGTTAGAGAAAAGGGGCGTGCTCAACCGCCGACTCGTCCCGGGTGCTTGTAATTAACTTTCTCAGTGATGGGTTCACAATTAATGCACTACGGTGTTTGTGACAGTTCCGCTAACGTTCACACGCTGCTCGTGGCAGAACCTACGGGGAGAGCTTTGGGCTTTTATCTAACAGCCTTTAATCGGGTGTTCCTCCCTCCTGTTTGTTCAGACCTTCTCAGCGTGATGGTCCCCACACCTCCTTTCTTGGCAGTTTGCCTTTGTCAAAATGAAACCTTATTCGATTCGTGACAGCTCACCTGCAAGGCAGTAAAAGAAAGAGAGGACCGATTTAAAGCTCTGTCTGACTGCATGTCTACTCAATTGTCGTGCTATTGGGGCTTCCCAAAAAGGCAGTGAGGAACAAGCATGGGAAACACCATGGGACCGGCGGGTCTTGGTGTCCAAGCCCTGGCATTCTTCCCTGTGGTTGCGGACCAACCCCTGAAGCAACAAGCCCGCAGATCTCTTCCAGGTCAATACCCAGCTGTACAAACGGGTGAGGGAAATGTGTGAAGATCTAGCCAGACGATAAAGACTAACCTGTCTCTTCTTTGCTGTCGGGTCCCTGCCAGCTCCTCGCTCAGCATGCCAAGCGCTCCAGTCCCTGGGAACGAGCTCCACAAACAAGACATATTGAGATGAGCTAGAGCTAAACTTCTGCCCCATCCCATGGACGTCCAAAAAAAGCATCACTTCACTTTAGATTAGTTAACGGTGTCCTCACACAGACCTCCAGCTTCTGTTCAATAGTAGGGCAAAAAATGACAACCTTGCAATTGTCTTGATACTTCTGGGTCAACATGGAAGAGCCAGAATGCCTTTGCTCCTGTCGGATTTGGTTCATGTCCCCTGAGAGCTGATATTTTTATTGTGAGCTTGCATGGAGTGAGATATTAATCCTAATTAGGTGGTACTTATGTCCCAATTGACCATTCCATTCTTGCTACTAGACTAGTGGATATTCCCCCTCGTCCAGGGTTGTGAATGATCTTGCAGCCCATTTGGATCCAAGGGGAATATTCTGAGAAGAGATGACTGCAGACGGACTTCATTAGAGAAAAGAAAAAGCGTTTATTAAATGTCTTTCAAGGCTACAGACTTGAACTAAAATGATAAAAAGTTTTCAACAAATTTGGAAAACTTGCACTTCTGTCTAAAGATCTGTCCTAGAAACATTCTTACAAAGAAGAGTAATTTTTACAGTATATGACACGCATATATGTGACCTTGGACCACAAAATCAGTCTTGAGTAGCATGGATATAAAATCTTTAGGATATTAAGTAAAGATTATGTTCCATGGAGATATTTTGTAAATTTCTTACCGTAAATATATTAAAACTTAATTTTTTAATAGAAATATGCATTGCTAAGAACTGCATTTTGACAACTTTAAAGGCAATTTTTTCAATATTTAGATTTTTTTTGCACTGTCAGATTCCAGATTTTCAAATAGTTGTATCTCGGCCAAATATTGTTCTCTCCCAACAAACCATACATCAATGGAAAGTTTATTTATTCAGCCTCCAGATTAATAAAATTGACCCTTATGACTGGTTTTGTGGTCCAGGGTCACATATTATAGCTCACGCATTAGACATTTGTTTATCTTATAAAATATATTTTTTAATGAAATCTGAGAAATTTTAGTCCTCCATTTAAAGCTTTGATGCTTAAAAAGTTCATGTTTTAAAGATGAACAAAAGTCTAATGCATTTGACATGACACGCTACAGAAAAAGATTTCCTTAATTAGATTTTCTGTCTTGTTTCCAGCCAAAATATCTAAAAATTCTTCAAAAAGTCTAAATTAAGTCAGTTTTAGCTTAGAACAAGCAAAATAATCTGCCAATGTTGTAAGCAAAAAAAATCTTATTTCAAACAGAAAACAAGATTTTTTTGCTTACCCCATTGGCAGATGACACTTAATTTTGACTTGTTTTTTCTGAAAACAAGACAATCATTTTTACTCGCCTAGAAAATCCTTGATTTAAGAATTGTTAGATATTTTGGCTGGAAACAAGACAAAAAAATCTAAGTAAGAAAAGCATTTTTTGCAGTGCATGACAATTTATATTTTAAATTGCACATACTGTATTAAAACTGTACCCATTCATCTCAGCACATTTAATGAATTAAACTGCTCCTGAACAACCATTTTTAATTGAGCAAATATGTAATTTGTCAATATAAAGTCGTTGGGCTACAAAGTACGGTGACGCATTGCTGCCACACACTTATTTTTTTTCCCACTCAGCTATGTCGTTATAACGAGATCTTTTCTCGTAAAAACGACATCTTTTCTCGTAAAAACGACATCTTTTCTCGTTAAAACGACATCTTTTCTCGTAAAAACGACATAATTATCTCGTTAAAACGACATCTTTTCTCGTAATAACGAGATCTTTTCTCGTAAAAACGACATAATTTTCTCGTTAAAACGACATCTTTTTCTCGTTATAACGACATATCATGTCATACGATCTGATGTTCCTGTTATAGACATTATGTGAGGGAGCTAAACGTTTGTCCGCGCTGCCTTCGCCACAGTTCTGACCTAAAGGAGGATGCACGCTGCTGGAGTTAGAATACACTAGCTATATAGCCTATAGAAATACACTGTTTTAATAATTTTAATGTAATTGTTTCAATTGTAGCAGCATGTTTATTAGGATTAATCTCCATACTAATCTGCCCTCAGACCCAGAGGATTTAAGATGATCAGATCAAAACTGTTATTTCTGACTCTGAGCTTGGAATATTATTTGGATGAAAGTTTGATTTTACAGAAAATGTAAATAGTATCAGAAATAAATAAAAGAAAAATGACACACGGTTTGATCGTGTTATGATTATGATGATTTCGTTCTGTTTAAAAAATGAAAATAAATAAAGCCAGATTTTTTTTTCATGAAAAGAGAGCTTATGCTTTAATATTTGTGCGTGAGCGGCCCGGAAAAGCCACTTTTCGACTCAGCTTGTCTTTACGGTCTGTCCCATCATGCAGAATAAATGTTCGTCTGATGTACCGCTCTGGGCTGCGTTCTCCGATAACGTTGTCTCTTAGCGTGCTACGAAGACTCAAAAGGTACACCTTAACTACAGCTATACCTTTCCTACGTGTGTTCTCCAAACTATACCTTAGGATATTGCTTAAGGTAAACCTTCTTAAGTGCGACCTTAGCAGGTGCTGTCCATGGTGGAGGTGCTGAATAGGTTGATATCGATGCCTCGGTGATCGATTGTGCGCTCTTTCTTTCACAGCAGTATAGGTAAAGTATTGAGAAAACAATGTTTTTTTTTAATAAAGAAGCGTTTTAGAAATAGTACAAACTGCATTTATCGGGGCTCAATGAAATATGTACATGCAGAAATACATGTGTATGTGTTTCAACTTATTCTCATCATTTTGCGTACGAATAACACGACTTTGCAATAGCGTGTAATGCATAAGCCAAAGTCCAATTTTGCGTGCATATGATACGCCAATCCTTCCAATTAACTTCAATGGAGAGAGGATGCGTATAAATACCACGCATCATCTTTTATATAGATGATATAAAAGATGATGCGTGGTATTTGTATGCATCCTCTCTCCATTGAAGTTAATGGGAAGGATTGGCGTATCATATGCACGCAAAATTGGACTTTGGCGTATGCATTACACACTATTACTCTCCACGCACGGCGCCGTCTTTGATTTAAAACAAGTACTCACGGTCTGGCTGCCATAGCTATAAAGTTTGTGTAAACTCATCTTTCTTTATATAGACTCATAGCCTTTTCTGTCAAATGGTTCGCCCGCTGATGTGCCTCGAGATAGTAATTAAAAAAAGCTAACAACCATGGAAACTTTATTAATGAAAACACTTCCATACACTGGCCAGAACTGGTCCCCCGACTGAGCCTGGTTTCTCCCAAGGTTTTTTCTCCATTTCTGTCACCTGTGGAGTTTTGGTTCCTTGCCGCTGTCGCCTCTGGCTTGCTTAGTTGGGGACACTTTCCAGCGATACCGTATACTATTTGAACTGAACTGGATGATGATATCACTGAATTCATTGATGAACTGCCTTTTACTGAAAATTGATTGTTTACAATAATGCGTTACTTACACACTATTGTGCTGTTTAAATACTGTGCAGTTGCTTTGACACAATCTGTATTGTTAAAAGCGCTATATAAATAAAGGTGACTTGACTTGACACTGGGTGTAGGCTATAACAACTTAAGTATTTTATGTGTAAAATTTTAAAGTAAAAAATGCAATTTTAATACTAAATCAGATTTTATATTAAATGTTCATATAAAATTTTCTATTTGTAATTAAACTGCGATGTAAAAAAGCTTTTTGCGTGGTGCCCACTAGCGGTATGAACCGCCAGCAGCGGTAAGGTATAGCTAAGAGCGCTCCAGACCAACCTAACGAACGTATGACTTACAGAAGGTATACTTAACTAAGAAGGTTTCGGAAAACACATATTAACGATAAGGTACTTCTTAAGGTACAACTTAAGAACGACGTAGCGTTAAGGTGGTTTCGGAGAACCCAGCCCTGCAAATTAGTCACAATAACGTTTCTTTGCAAGTCTCATATAAAGCTCACTGCACTTTTCGGGTCGGCGGTACCAGCGCCATCCCTTACTTTGTGATTACAGAGGAATGAAATATAAATGTCTGCTTTATTTTATGTACTTCCACAATAACAACAAAACGTTACAAATTGCCTTTGTAAAAATACAGGGTGCGCTCTCGCAATTTATGTCTCTCTATGCAGCTTGAAAGGTCTACTTCAATAAAAGAATCGAAAACAAAATTGTGTTTACTTAATTCGTATAAATCCAACAAGAGGTAGTGTACAGTCTTTCCCGTGTGAGCTCATTATCTGTTACCTACCATTGTGCTTACAGCCAGCGCAGCATATTTCCACAGTAGGCTATAATCCAGATGAAAAACCGGATTCGTGGCTTGATTCAGCTAAAAATAAAATTTAATAATATATAATAAATAATGTATAATTTGTATATAATCATAAGTATCAAGGCCGCCCAGGCATGTTAAATTAATATTCAAGCAATAAGCTCATGTGTTTTACCCACGAACAAAAATATGAAGAATCAAGCTTTTCGTTTTTCCGTTTCTCAAACAAAATGAAATAATAATAATAATAGGCTACTCAAATTGTTATTATGCTTATTATTATTATTATTATGATTATTATTATTATTATTATGATTATTATTATGATTATTATTATTTTTATTATAAAATCTTTTTGATTGATTTAACAGCAAATCGAAATATGAGCAGAAATAAATAAATAGAATTCATAATAAGGAAAATATAATAATAGGCCTAATAATAATAATAATAATAATAATAATAATAGCTTATTATTATTATTATTATTATTATTATTTCGTTTTGTTTGAGAAACAGAAAAACGAAATTAAGCTAGATTTGTTTGTATTTTTGTATTTGTATTTATTCTGCATGATGCGATAGACATGAAGACAGGTTGAGTTAAAAAAGTGACTTTTCATTGCCGCCCACATATAATTATTAAAGCATAAGCTCTCTTTTTACCCACAGACAAAAATACTAAACTGATTTTTTTTTTCATTGATTTTGTCCATTTTTGAAAAGGAACGAAATTATTATTATCATAATGCAGCCAAACCGTTTGTCATTTCTATTTTATTTCTTTATGATCGTATTTAAATTTTCTGTAAAATCAAACTTTCATCCAAATAATATTCCAAGCTCAGAGTCGATTATTCAGAAATAACAGTTTTGATCTGATCATCTTAAATCCTCTGGGTCTGAGGGCAGATTGGAGATTAATCCTAAACATGCAGCTACAATTGAAACCAATACATTAAAATTATTAAAACAGTTTATTTCTATATATAGCTAGTGTATTCTAACTCCAGCAGCATGCATCCTCCTTTATGTCAGGACTGTGGAAAAGGCAGCGTGGACAAACGCTTTGCATAATACACAATAACATAATCATAATCATATCATCTATAACAGGAACGTCAGATCGTATGACATATTATGTCGTTATTACGAGAAAAAGATGTCGTTTTAACGAGAAAATTATGTCGTTTTAACGAGAAAAGATCTCGTTATTACGAGAAAAGATGTCGTTTTAACGAGAAAAGATGTCGTTTTAACGAGAAAAGATGTCGTTTTTACGAGAAAAGATCTCGTTATAACGACATAGCTGAGTGGGAAAAAAAATAAGTGTGTGGCAGCAATGCGTCACCGTAACAAAGTGTTCTATTTTATAATCCAATTAGACATTTGTGTTTTCACAGCAAAGTCCAAACTGAATTTCTCCAAACAAAAGTCTGAAAGTAAGCTCTCACTAAAATGAATCAAAGCAAATAAGGATACACGTACTGGCTTATAGTTAAAGTAGGATTCAGTTCAACATCAGTTACTCATCAGAAAGTTATTTAATTAGAGTAATTTGATTTAAAAAGGTTGTAGCCTTTGAATCAAAGTAAGGCATGTCAACTATTCTTGCGGTTGTAGAATAATGCATTCCTTAAACTAAGCTGTATATCTGGACAGAGTTTGGGTCCTTAATTGCCCAAGTAATTTAAAAGTCAGTTAAATCAAATTTTAACCCTCCTCCTTTCCTTTTCTTTTTCAGAGGAAATTCAAAGCAGCACTCCTTCTGTGCCGAATTTGGAGCTCACATAAATTGTTTATGACCAGTGACAAGGGGTTTTAAAGCCTTTGATTTCCTCGTCATAATGTGTGATAATTCGGCTCAGTCCACTTGTGTTTGGTTCTATAAACGTGTGAGGACAACAATTACTCCTATTCACTCAAATTAATCAGAGTTGGGACATAAGTTTACAAACAACAATAACATTATACTGAAAGTTTTATAAGATCACTCCGTTTCTAATGCAATGTCTGGCACAGATAGCTCTACATCTTCCTTAAGCATGAACAATTGACTAGCAAATGTCTTATTTTCTCTCTATGAATAAAGCAAGACACAATTTGTATTCTTACAATTGTATTTCTAAGACTTAACCTAAGGCTAAACCCAAACTGTAGCTATAAAGTTCTTATATCATCTGTATTCAGGCAAATGATTATGGAGTATGGAACTTTGAGTTGCATCACCTCCATTATTTTGTTGCTTCATAAATGCCTGCTGTTCAAAAGATTGTTTTCATAAAAAGGGTTTAAAAGTACATTCACTGTGTTTTCCACAAAAATAGGTTCAGCACCGAAACTCAACTCACAGCTACGCTTGTTTGAAAAACCCATATGCATTTTGTAACCTGTTAATATGGGTGTCAAAATAAATATGCACTGCCTTCTTGAGTAAATTTAAAGCAGGCCTAAGGGTACAGGCAATGTTTTGTGTACACCTAAATGAGGGAACAAAAAAATGCGTACAATAAAACAAGCCAACGAAGGTTATAGGTAGCATGTATCGGAGGTGAGGACTGAGTTTTATTCCAGGCCAATGCATGACTGATATGCATGGCTTACTTTAGTAATTGTCTTGGTGCACTGGACCCAAAGACAGACATAGCAATCTTTGCAGTCCAGTAATGTATGCCCTAAAATGGTTTTCAGTGTGAATTATCACTTCGAGCTTTGCCTTGGGCATGTCTAGGCCTCAGGAGAGCCTGAGCACTGTCAACCATCACTTAAAAAAAATAAAATAAAATAAATACAAAAAACCCAACAACAACAGTACCATCCAGGTCTTAAACAGGTATGTCAAACACACAATAAATGCACTGAATAATTAAATTTTGTATTCAAATCTTGAAATTTTACATACCAACATTCTTCAAAATACTTTTTTTGTGTTCAGCTGAAGAAAGAAAGTGAGTAAATGAAGACAGAACTTCAAGGTTATCTCTTTAAGAAAGTCATAAGACTTTTTTTAAATTGAGATTTATACATCATCTAAAAGCTGATGGTATGGTTTGTTAGGACAGGACAATATTTGGTCGAGATACAACTATTTGAAAATCTGTAATCTGAGAGTGCAAAAAAAACGAAATATTTAGAAAATCAAATTTAAAATTGTCCAAATGAAGTTCTTAGCAATGCATATTACTAATGAAAAATTAAGTCTTGATATATTTACGGTAGGAAATTTACAAAATATCTTCATGGAGCATGATCTTTACATAATAGCCTAATGATTTTTGGCATGAAAGAAAAATCAATAACCCATGCAATCTATTGTTGGCTATTTCTACAAATATACCCATGGGACTTATGACAGGTTTTGTGGTCTAGGGTCAGAAAACCATAGCTATATAATGAGACCATACAAAACCAAATCACTAAATCATCACACAACTGTAACCCTGTAAGACCCACTGTTGTAATATTACAACATAATTCTTAGCTAAAATAAAAAATAAATAAATGTTTTTTTTTCTCTCTCTCTCTCTCTCTAAGACCACATTTACCCAATTAATAGGTCTTATTGTTCAGGCTTGCAATGCAATTTGATGCTAGATTTGAAAAATAGGTCTATTTACGTGAACGTTAAGACTTAACGGTTAAGTAACACAACCTGCAAACTTCCCTTGAAGCACAAGATCCTTTCTTTGGACTGGATAAATCAACATTCAAGTTAAGTAAAAAAAAAAATATATATATATATATATATATATATATATATATATATATATATATATATATTTTTTTTTTTTTTTTTTTTTTTTTTTTTTTCTGTGATTAGTAATATGTCTAGATCATGTAGATCCAGGCATTGTTGAATGCTTTGATCAGTTGGATTTTGAGCTTGTTAGGTCAGTGTTGTAATTTTGCAATATTGGGTTAAAGGGGTAGCAAAATTTTAGATGGATAAATTGTGCTTCTCAACTGTTCCATGCAAACAATAAAACATACTAGTAGAAACATACTGTTGTTGATCGTTCACAAGTATTAAATGTCTTCACTGTTACCATTTTGAGTTTCAATCAATATTTAATGTTTATTAAATGTTGAAGAATTTGAATAAAGCATTTGTGTAGCAATAGTTGAAACTAAATGTATCTTATAATTTATAAAATATACTTAACTGGGATTAAATTCCCATGAGAGTGTGTTGAAATTACTATGCTACTGTTTGCAGCTTCATAAGGAACTACCTCTGCTTTCCACTGCTTGGTTTTTCAAGTCAGGCGATGTAAACAAATGTCAGCAACTCAACATGGAGACTGGGGTCATGGTTTTGTGTAGGGGAAACCAAATCTTGTTCTCAGACCATATTAGACGAGTTGCAGATGTCTGTATCTATGGTACTGAATTGAAGACTATGTCGATATATATTGATCATCAGCAAACTCTTCCCACAGCTAAAATCTGATGAATCATGTTCATAATATAACATTAGAGGAGAATGCAATGCAGTACATGAAGCAGTCGACTTGCAGCATTCTGTACGCACAGTGGTTTCGTGACATTTACTGTTTATTCTAAATTACATATTCATCGCCTGGCAATATCATATATCGAAACTCCCAGCTGCTGTTTACTAGTCAGGCTCATTTATACATAAAGAGCAAAACTCAATTAGGAGACACTAGAAAATGCAATGGCTTATAGTGTATTTGCTAAAACTAGGCCAAGGAGGAGATCATTATTATATCTCATCACCATTCTTAGACCCATTCAAAATGCTTTCCATGATGCATAAAGTTCTCAGAGTAGATGCAATCAATAATACAGCATTTTCACATTCTTTAAAACTTATATTACAGTATTATGTTGGGGTGTGCGATATATATGGTCTATGATAATACCGTAATTGTTGTTTAAACGGTATGTAAACGGCATACACTACACAATGTAGGTTAGACTACTGTGCAAGCATATTTAGAGTTCACACATTCACTGCATGAAATAGTCTATTAAAATACATTTAGAATTTCCCCAAAATTGAAAATGAGGGGGGGGGGGGTTCGTCAATAATTCCAAACAAAGCCACAGCAGAACTGTTTCGTATGGAAGCCCCTTTCCGCCACTGAATAATAATAATAATAAAAAAACACAGTATTTGCAACTTTTTATCTCACACTTCTGACTTTTTTTCTTGTAATTGTAAATTTGGAATTGCGAGTTATAAAATCTGAATTATGAGATATAAACACAAATCTGACTTTTTTGCTTGACAAAACTCGTAATTCTGCCTTTTTTCTCCAAATTGTGAGATATAAACTCGCAATTTGGAAGAATGACGTCAGAATTGTGTGATATAAACTCACATTTGCGAGTTATAAAGTCAGAATTGTGAGATTTAAACTTGCAATTCTGAAAAATGAAGTCAGAATTGTGTGATATAAACTCGCAATTCTGAGTTATACAGTCAGAGTCGTGAGATAAGACACAAATCTGACTTTTCTCACATTTGTGAGATATAAATTCACAATTCTGAAGAATCAAGTCAGAATTGTGTGATATAAACTCACATTTGTGGGTTATAAAGTCAGAATTGTGAGATATCAACACTTCTGGCTATTTCTAAGAAATAAAGTCAGAATAGCGAGCTATAAACACTTCTGGCTATTTTTTCAGAAATGTGAGTTTATATCTCACTTTTTTCTCAGAAGTTTATCTCACAATTCTTCCAAGTTATAAAGAATAACTTAATAATAAATCATTCAGAATTGAGAGATATAAATATATTTTAGAATATATACAGAATTGCGAGTTTGTATGATGCATTTCTGGAAAAAATTTTGTGAGATAAAAAGTCACAATAACTTTTTTTTTTTTTTTTTTTACATTTTATTCAGTAGTGGAAACTGTCTTCCATAGTTTTGCATCTCTGAGCAACATACAATAGTGCTTCTTTAAATAATTAATCTGCTGTTTGAACAAATCGGTTGAATTAATGAATTAATGACTCACTCATGCAGTGATTTTCTGCCACCTAATGGTGATTTTAGGTTTATATTTCAAGTATATTTTCCTTTTTCCCCCCAAATCTTTTCAAATATCAATATTCAAGATTTTTTTGTAGGTTTTTTTTCTAGTATGTCTCTGGTTCATGGTTATTTTTACATAATGACCCAGCTTATTACAGGTGTAACAGTAAATGCCACCTCCTCCTCCAACCCACTATGATTCCAGCTAATGAGTAAGGTCATGACACAAATTCTGGTGAAATATTAAAATTTCATCCTTGACTCAGAGTTTCTCAGTGTGCCCGTAGGGTCTTCTTGAAGTTCTTTGTCTCTTCAGTGCACAGAATCAAAAAACATTTACCTATAGAAGCTCCATAAGAGATTTAGTTCAGTTCAAAGCTTGGCAGATGAAAGGCGTCTGAGCGAAGGCGAACACTGGAGACTCCTATGCAAAATGTAAAGAAGAAAACATTCTGTGCATGCACTGGATGTTGTAAATAATGATTCTGGAAACGCAACCAGTGATATATACGAGAACACGTAGCATTGCAGGAAATCATTCTGCTTTTGATCCTCTAATGCCAGTGAATCAGCAGATGAAAAATGTATGAGGAGAGCAAGGATAAGCCAAACAGAGAAGAAGAAAAACGAAAACAAAGGCCAAGAAAGCTCCTACACCAGTACTGACATCATTACGTGCCTGATATCCCTTTTCATCATAGAGCATGTTTGTTTTCATACACAGCCACCCCTTCAAAAAAAATTCTGAAAGATTGATGTTGGGCCTTGTGATACAAGAAGAAGAGGCGAGTATGATGAAAAATGGACTTGTTTATTTCCTGTTCCTGTCTGCTCAACACATGTTCACTGCCTTTAGTACATCAGTACACGATCTCCTACACTTTTAACAATAAAAATGTCCAGAAGATGTTTTAATTACAACAATATCATATTCTAAAATAATGGCAGCTATATCTGTCCATAGCAGTCTCATATCTTATATTATTTAAGCAGCATTATTACTTCACCAGTCCACTGTACGTTTTCAAATTTGGCATAATCTGCTTTATTTTGCCTCATTCACTGAGAATAAATCGAGTGGAATGTATTCTAGCATTTTTAATCCTGTTACTTGTGCACTTTTTTCGTTCAGACCAGTGAATGTTTGAACTTTGATAAGTGCTTGGCTTCATGGATTAAACAAACCTAATAGGATTTATGTTACACTTCCTCGTTTAGCTCATTTGAATGTCAGATACACTTTAGGGAAATGGCATCATTATGGTTTAATTACATAATTTTTCAGTTAAGTGACGGTCACTGTTGGATATTTGGACATAATTAACTGTGTTTGGCTTGAATGAAAAATGCAAAAGCTACTTCTACTGCCGTTTGTAGAATCTATTATCCCTGTATCGTGCCTGGAAGGGACTTGTGGTAGTCAAAATGTAATATATGAAAGAGAATGTATTTGTTGAAGTCATCAAAAACATGTTTTCCCGAGGCATCATGCTGAACATTAGAACACAACTTCAAATCAAATAGCTGTTCCATGTGAAAAAGAGTGCTCAGTTGTACTGAATGTGCACTTTTAGAGTACTTTTTAAGTTGCCTATATATATATATATACTGTATACATAAACTTTCAGATAATATATTAATGAAATATGTGACCCTGGACCACAAAACCAGTCTTAAGTCGCTGGGGTATATTTGTAGCAATAGCCAAAAATACATTGTATGGGTCAAAATTATTGATTTTTCTTTTATGCCAAAAATCATTAGGAAATTAAGTAAAGATCATGTTCCAAGAAGATTTTTTGTAAAATTCCTACTTTAAATATTTCAAAATTTTATTTTTGATTAGAAATATGCATTGTTAAGAACTTCATTTGGAGAACTTTAAAGGTGATTTTCTCAGTATTTAGATTTTTTTGCATCCTCAGATTCCAGATTTTCAAATAGATGTATCTCGGCCAAATATTGGCCCATCCTAACAAACCATATATCAACAGAAAGCTTATTTATTGAGCTTTCATATGATGTAAACATCTCTGTTTTGTAAAATTTAACCTTATGACTGGTTTTGTGGTCCAGGGTCACATATGTGTACTTTAAGAGAGAACACTTTCATGACTGCTTCTTAAAATGTACACTCCTGTAAGTTTCAGAACTGAAACTTTCTCATTAGTCAAAAAAAAAGGCTTAAATTAAAGCCAATCTATCAAAATGGCAGGTTGTGGAATGTGCCACTCTATGATGTAATATTACGGCTACACACCGCTTCCACAGAAGAATATCTACACCTAAATGCAGAAATTAAACAATAAAGATTGCTCTGTAGACAACAAGACGCTGTTCTGTGCCAAGTTGTGAAAAAAAAACAGTCTTTGCATCGTCTTCCTTCTGATCCCAACATTATGAAAGAGTGGATGAACATTATTTTTAACAAAGTTTCAAACACGTCAGTAAGAACTTGATCCTTTATTAACTTCATTTTGATGCAGATTTGCTTTTAAACAAAGCATAATTCGACACAGGATTTTTTAGAAAGACTGAAACTAAAAGACGATGATGTGCCGACATTGGATCCGACGGTTATGTCGCACCACACAAGTTTAAGTAGCTGTTTTTATTACATGGTCATTATTGCTTTGTCTGTTATTACAGATAATTTGATATATAACGAGTATTTATGAGTTTTAACCTAAAAAATAGCAGTGCTGTCCATCTATGAAGGCTGTAGGCTGTCAAACATAGGGAAGGACAGGGCACAACCCAACACTTTTTGACTTTCTCAGTTGCGCAAATACGTGTATAATTTTTATCTACATAAAGTTCACACTTGTCTAGTACAAATATGTTGCTTTGTTTCATAATGCAGTGTTGCGCTTTTCGTTATTTACCTCAAAAGAATGAAAATGAAATGTGAACATGCTTCAAATATTATCTGATCTAATAAATGAATATATATATACACGACAAACTAAAATATTTTGTCAATAAAATAAAATGGTAACACTTTAGAATACTGTTCATTTATGAATAACTACACAGGAACAGATGACTAATGCAGTATTACCATTATAGTAACTAGAATGTAACTATGTATAGTAACTAAGAACTACTACATACAGGTTCATAATTAATGTGAATAATGCAAAATGTATAATTAATTCTAAAGTAAAGTTCATGGTAACCCACTAGTATGACTCAAGTGTTACCAAAACCATTGGAAGTACTACTATCTAGAACCTAAAATCTAAAATCTTAATAGTTTTTAATGACTGTAGTCATTACTAGGGAGTTATCATGATCTTCACTTTAGAATACTGATCCTAAAACAGAGCGTTCTGATGTTTTCTTGATGTAAGAATCGTGATAACATTATAATTGGACCTAAGAGCACAGTACAAAATAATAAAAAGGCAGTTCATAACCCATTTAAAGGAAATTATTTCCATTATAAGTTTTTTTTTAAATAATAAATGTATTCAAGTAGTGTAGGCTACTTCTAATTCACAAGGAATGCTAACATTGTGAATAACATTGCTAAATTGGAGAAAGCTTGTTAAACAAAGTTGTTCAAACAACAGTTATGTATTATAAAACATCATTATCATCTGATATGTATTACTATACATCACAAAGCAGTTTTATATCCAGTTTAAACTAAGAAATTCAAATTTAGAAAATATCTTCATGCAACATGATCTTTACTTAATATCCTAATGATTTTGGCATACAAGAAAAATCAATAATTTTGACCAATACAGTGTATTTTTGGCTATTTCTACAAATATACCTGTATTACTTATAGGGGTATAACACACACAGTTTCACCCAATCTCATGTTAATCTTGATTACATATAGAGTAGTACTGCATCCTTCATATCTACAAAGTCTTTAGTTTAATCATATTTACAAAAGAAAGGTACAGCTTTACGATTCTCTCCGAAAATAGCCGAGCTCCTGGAGGCGCGTCGTGGGCGGAGCTAAAGATTGACGAGCGAGTGCCAACAAAACAAACATTTGATGCCGTTTCACTTACCGGCTGCAGTTCTGAATGATGACCGGGATCTTTTATCGCTGGCTTTTACCAGCCTGGGACCGCTCCATCAAGGCTGTATCAAACGATGTGTAAATCCAGCGTCGATCTGGGCCTTGTTTATAAAGCGTTCGTCAACAAACACACTTGCAAAACTCCGTTTCTGCCCCGGAAAAACAAACTGCATCTACTGTTCACGTAACGCTGGGTTCTTTAGGAAGTTGAGTGAGATTAGTTTGCCTTACAACCAAAACCGCACTTCTTTAGAGACATTCTTCCCGAGTGAGTCCGGTGCGGCAGTGCAGCCGAATGAATCGCGTTCGCATTGATGTGCGCGCTCTTGCGCTCGCTCTGGTCGATGTGTGCGTGGGCGCGCTCTTTCGGTAGAAATACTATGAAAAGATTTGCATACGCAGGGTAAGAGTTGCGGAAGTGTACACAAGACAGTAAGCATAAATTAAATTTGCATGTGCAAGAGAAGCTTTGTAAAGGTGTAAATCGCGTTTCAAACATAAGAAAAAATTATTTGCAGCATTTTACTGTTACTCGTAATTGTAATTCATGTATGGTGGAACTGCAGCTTCAAGCTAATGCAAAATAAATATGATCTGTATTCTTCCAACTTCCATTTATCCGCGCTTACACTTTCGGCACGTTGTTTTCGCCAAAATACGGTCAAAAGTACTGCAAGCTTGTGAACAGTGATTTGCACGCGTAAACAACAGTTTAAGGGAACTGCAAAACGTATTGACTGCGTAGAACCAATCTGTGTGTGTAAAAACAAACTGTTGCAAATGTCTAAATGACTTGTTGTGTATGTAGGGCAAAGCGTTGCCGTAATAATCCGATATGTACATCTCCGTCTTTCTTTTATCTGCGCTTACACTTTTGGCACGAATCTCTCACTCACTGAGTTTTGCAAGCGTGAGAGGGAGGGAGGGCGGGTCCACCACCTTCTTGTAGCCAATCAAATGAGGATCTAGCGGACTCTCCATTTACTCTTATCTGATTGGTTCAGTAAACACAGAACATGGCAAAACATTTATCTATATTTAGTTCAAGATCGTTCTCCCTGTCGGTGAAAGGGTATTTTAATGTACACAAATATATAAAAAAAGTAAATAAATAAATAACAATTAAAACATGATACTTTAGGTTGTGTATCATTAAGTTGTGTGTTCATACTGAATTTCAAACTGTATAGTATCGTTTTTAGGCTATATATGATATATTAGTTCATTGTAATATTGTAATTTTGATGCTAATTGCAGATGGCCTAGTATTTGCACTATGCACATGCATAATTTCATGCAATTAATTACACTTACGAGTAACAGTAAAATGCTGCAAATTATTTTTTCTTACGCTTGAAACGCGATTTACACTTTTAAAAAGCTTCTCTTGCGCACGCAAATTTAATTTATGCTTACAGTCTTGTGTACACTTCCGCAACTCTTATCCTGCATATGCAAATCTTTTAGTCACTATTATAACGCCATAAAATACCCATACAAGGAGTTCCACCCTTCTGAAACTTGTAAGAACCCCGGGAGTGTGTATTCGGTGCAGAAATACTTAAGTCCAAATCGTTTTTTTTTTTTTTTTTTTTTTTTTTTTTTTACTTTGGCCATGTTTCGCATGAGAATCCAACTCTTTAACAGTGTAAATAACTCAACATGCAGGAAACAGCATTGGACCCCTCCCTTTAAAACTGGTTTTGTGGTCCATGGTCATATATGGCTTTACCTAGCTAATATTTAAATATATTGCATCTCTTTCTCTGTGACAGAGTCCTTTAGGACCAGGTGCATCTGTCCATTCCTGGATGACTTACTGACAAGCCCTATTTTGACATGCCCGTCCAATAAGCTGGAGGCCATCTAGAGATCTCCATCCTGCCACCAATCAAACCAGTATTTGTCATGTACTGTCAAGCCGGCCATTTGATAAATGCCACACCCCTCCTCCATCTCAAGCCAACCAGTCAGATGTAAATACATTTTCTCAGTGGAATTCTCTCTCGCCTCATGTTCAAAATAGAGAAAGTAAACAAGTTACCAAAAAAAAAAAGAAAAACAAAAGCAAAAGCCGCTCTTTTGTTAGACATGAAATAATTTCTGGGCAGATTCTTTTATTTCCTCCTGTTACATGAAACCCCTCACCGCCGCCATTCCCCGAGGAAGTCTTGCATTCTCCCTGCATTCAAGGCCATTGTTTGTGCTTTTAAATTGATAAGTGAATCAGAGGGGCATTACAGCATTAATTATTAATTTCACATTGTGAGACAGGAACAAGAGCACATCAAAAAACTGCAATGAATCAGAACGACTTTATGCCGACAACAAAGGCCTAAAGTGCTGAGTGGAATATAAATGCATGTTTGACAGGAGGTGAAACAGCCATGTTGAGGCTCGGTGGACCTTTATGCACTGAAAAAAATGATTCATTGAATTTACTAAATTTTTTTAAGGAAAGTGGTTGCAATCAATTGATTTGATCTAAATTTAAACAAACACATTTATTTGGATTTAAACAATTTTATTTAGTTAACTTAGTATTAAAAAAATGAGTAATTTCAGCCCAATTTAAATATGCTACTTCCTCTTAATTTATTTAATTGTTTCTGAAGAAAAAATATTCATTGAATTTACTCAATTTTTTTAAGGTAAGTGGTTGCAATCAATTTATTTTAGCTACATTTAAATAATCACATTTTGTTGACTAAATTTCAAAATTGTTTTAATCACTTACCTTAAAAAAATCCTTTTCTTAAGGAGAGGTTCTTAAATGGCTTTGCAAATACACACAACAAGTTTAATGTTTTGAATTTATTTTTAATGTCATCAAATGTAAATTCAGTAACAGTTTCTTTGTATATACAACAAGTGTTTGGAAGACAAGTGCTTACTTAACGTTGCACATTCACAAAATAAAAATTAACAAAAATTCACAGGTGAAAGAGGCCACATTGTTGAGTGCGGACTTGGAATTGCAAAATTAATAAAAAATATGTGGAAACAGGCAACAGTATATAGTGATTAAACAGTATATTGTATTTTTTCAATAGTGAATAAAACAATAGTGCTAAAACTGTTCATATGTCATGCAACAAACTGCAATTTGTAATGGATTTTACAGGTATGCCCATGGTGATGTGTTGTGGGTCTTTCAAGGGGTCATCTCTTTGACTGTCCTATATTTAAATAAAAAGAAACTGTTATTAGTAGGGTTGGGTATCAACTGATATTTACCAGCCAATATGCACAAAAACAAATCAGTATGTCATAAACAGCTGTTTTTTTTTAAGTTAAAGTGAAAGGAAGCAGATGAGAAAGAAAACTGACAAATCTATTTGTATATCTCCCACATGCTGTTCCTAATCTGCAAATGGAACACAAATTCAGATATTTTTAATGAGATCTGTGAGCTTTCTAACCCTGCATAGACAGCAACGCAACTCAGCTGAAATGTTCTTAGGCCAAGAAACACATTAAAGATATTGGTAAAATAGTCCATGTGACATCAGTGGTTCAACAGTAATTTCATGAAGCTACGAGAATACTTGTGCGCAAAGAAAACAAAAATACAGACTCCTCCGCGCCACCGTCTGCCATTCATGAGAGTACCATGACACAAGTGTTTGGTGTTGCTGACATGAACATGCATGGGCTGAACCATGTTTATAAGCAAAGAAAAACACACGCATATGTCATTGTAGTCTTGACAATGGAGGCAGGAAGAAGAATTGTTGAATAAAGTTATTTTTGTTTTCTTTGCACATTAAAATTATTCTTTAGCTCTGTAAAGATACGGTTGAACCACTGATGTCACATAAATGGTTACACTTATGTCCTTAGTACGTTTTTGGGCCAGTTATATTGTTGCCTATGCAAGTCCAGAAACCTCTCAGATTTCATTAAAAAAATGTTTTAATTTTTTTTGGTTCTGAAGATAAACTAAGGTCTTCTGGGTTTGGAAAGACATGAGGGTGAGTAATTAACGACAGAATTTTCATTTTTTGGGCAACTATAACCCTTTTAGTATTTGAAATTTAAGTAGAATTTAAATTCAAGCAGAGACATTTTTGTCTGGACACTGTATTTGACATTACTGTGTTAAATAATAATACATATGGGAAAGGAAAAGACACTTGATAAATGAATACATACCTCCTGTAAAATGCCGAAATATTTGACCATTTTCCTCCCAGTAAGACCTCCTTTCTGGAAAACAGCAGTGATCTGTGGAACATAACATATTACATTATATGATATATTTCATTAAAGTCAACTGTTTATTGTAAAATGCTTTAATACTAAAAATACTTACTGTGCATATTGCTGGAATAATACAACTTCAGGAAAGTGGCGAACCTGGAAACTTCCTTTGGCATCAAGGAAATGGTATGTGTCCTAGTCACAGGAACATGCAGAGAGTCCCTCAAATGAAAGTAAAAACACAATAATTATTATTGCTAGTTTAAAATGCTGCACCATTAAAGCTAGCAAAAAGGGGCATGTTCACATGATTACAATTGTGAACACTAAAAACATTCAGAAATCCAATGTTATATTGTGAGATTTACTGATAGGAACTAACTGGAAATTCCCCTCATAACTTCATGCCTTCGTCCATATTTTTGATTTCCCGGAACTTTCTATTACAAGGCATAGTTATTTGGAGTTGTGATGGTGTCCAGTATGAACGAAACACATCTAACGTAACACCACAAATAAAGTTTGAGTCTGTGGAAACAATTCTACAGTACAAACACGCAGTTAAGGATACGATCTGCCCATCATTGCTTTAAATGCAATAGTTGCCACAGAAGTTAATAATTTTTTTCGGTATCACGCAAGCACTACCTTACCTTCAGCCAAAACAAACTGCTCTTGAACAAACAAGTTAAGGACATTAAAGATGACCCGTCCAAAAGGATTTAACGTTATATGTCATGTTTAACCACATTAGAAGCCGGCAGATTCCCGAAGGACTGGCTGTGGTAACGTTAACTTTACTTAGGCGGGAACACCAATAACGTTACCGGCCTGAGCATCTCCGAAAGCGCTTAAGCATTTAAATAGACGCTATCCTTTCAAATAAACGGCGTATTTTAGGCTTATACAACTACATTTTCATACAAAAATATCTTAAAAGTACATTCTGTCACATAAAAAAGTATTATTTGTGTTATTTGTGTAAGTTATATGTGACCGTCCGTTGGTCGCTGTGGAATTTCTCCCAAAGACTCATTTTGCAGATATTATTTATACAGCGAACAAACTATTTACTGGAATAAACAGTGCTACACTACATTATTACTCACATAAATATTACTCACCGTGTAAATCGACCGAATGATGAAAACTCCGGGTCCGGAATGAAAAGTTCCCACCGTGAACCTGACTGAGTCGTGACTGGAAACTCCTTTTGGCGCCAGGGAGAATGTGCATTTGTGCGCATGCGCAGAAAGTTTACTTAATATTTTCTAACTGAATTTAATTAATTCACATGGCTTGGATTTAAAACACATGTAATTCGCTTAAAACAAATTAATACTTATTAATTAAAATCAAAAACTAAATTTTTATTATTTAAACTAGCGAAATTGAATCATGCTTAATTTAATTGGGGCCATAATCATTTTTTTCAGTGTGCTAATGACCTACTGTAAGCCTGCACAAGTTGATATTGTAGAGGGAAAAGCATTTACTACTTTGCACTGAAACGCCTCCACTGGTCAGATAAAAAAAGGACAATTTATGGTTTTTTGGCTTTAGTTTTCTAAGAGTTTAAGGTTTTATAACAGCAATTCTCCTATGTAGAAAGAGTCAATACCTGAATTAGGATTGATCGTGAAATCATGTAAACTGTATTTTATTGATGTGGGCTGCTGTAGGCTACAGTAGACAACCACTAAACAAATTATTATGCCTCTTCTAAACCGTGCGACTCAATATATGCATGGGTCATGTATACTCAATATATGTACACTTATAAAAAAAGGTTCGAATGTTAGTCACAGTGATGCCCTGGAAGAACAATTGTGGGTTTACCAAAGAACCTTTCAGTGAGAAGATCTTAAAATAATCCTTTTTTTGTTTTTGTTTAGTGTGAAAAACTTTTTAATAATGCAATGGAAATGTTCCATGGATGTTCTTCATTCATTAATTCATTATTCATTCATTTATGGTCAAATGAATGCAGCCTTGATGAGCATAAGAGAAATTAAATTTAAAAAGAAATTAAATTTGAACTTTGAACTTGCCCTACAAATTTGTTTTATTTGGAATTACATTTAAAAAAAAAATAAATAAATAAATAAAATGAAGAAATAAATAAATAAAAATAAAATAAATATATTTTTAATTGAGATTAATACATAATATGAAAGCTAATGGTATTTGAAAATCTGTAATCTGAGGGTGCAAAAAAATCTAAATATTAAGAAAATTGCCTTTAAAGTTGACCAAATGAAGTACTTAGCAATGCGTATTGCTGATTAAATTTTATGTTTTGTTAGATTTATGGTAAGAAATGGTAAGAAACATATCTTCATGGAACATGATCTTTACTTAATGTCCTAATGATTTTTGGCAAAAAAAAAAAAAAGACAATTTTGACCCATACAATTGTATTGTTGGCTATTGCTACAAATGTACCTGTCCTACTTATGACTGGTTTTGTGGTCCAATAATAATATAATAATAAAAAAATTAATAAATTGAAACAGAAAAACATACACTTTTAAAAAGAAAGGTTCCAAAAGTTTAATTCAATTTCTACTGATAAAAACTACTGAAAATTAAAGCACTGTTTTTTTTTATGTGTATTTGTAACATGTAGCCTATCTTTGTTCTTATTTTTCTTAAGAATTAAAAAAAATTTAGATTTTTTTTTTTTTTTTTTTTTTTTTTTTTATCTTTGCCCATTTGGCCTAAATATCTGCCATTCTATGTGGTTACCTTGTAGGTTTTGGTTTTAAAATAAGGAAATTCGTTTGGCTGTACTGCTCAGACAACTTGTGAAAAAAAAAAGTTTTTTGCCATATCGCCATATTTAAATAATAAATTTGGTGGAACGCCTGTTGTATATAATGTGATTCCATACATTATTCTGCCTGTGCCAGTGTCAAATAACATCTCTAATAATCCAAATATGTATAGATCTATAGGATGTGTGTGCGTAGTGCAGTATCAGTAAATACTGTTTACTGCTAGCTGGAGAAGGAGAGCAGTGGACAGATAGCAAGGCTTGGAGTGTCTCACACAGGTCCTGCTATCAGCATTCATCTCATCCTAATTTCACTGGCCCACTCCATATCTGCGTGGAGAGGTGGGGAAGAGACTCATGGTCAGCTGTGATTAGACTCTGAGCTACTGATGGCCACACCACACACACAAACCCAATCCCACATTACAAGAGTTTAGGACACTGCAGCACAGAAGGGGGAAAAAATCTGATCATGAAGGAGGGTTTGGAAATGAAGTTGGGACTGATATGACTATGATAAAAAATGCTAGGTTTGTGTGTCTGAGTGTGTGAGAGAGAGTGTGTTTATGCATCTGCAATCCTACTTAAGTACTATACTGAGATCAAACTTGAAATTACGAACATTATGTCTACAAAGGATGAGAGTGGAGCATCACAACATGTCAAAACTAAATCACTCCCATTATAATCAATGACATTGTCTACACTGCAAGCGTCCACTATGCAAGCACTTTAGCTGACAAACACATTCACTATTTTGATGTACTACAGAGCTACTCCAGCCACTTATTCCTCATTCATCTACAAACAAAAATAATTTGCTTACAAATATCATGAGTGAATAGACTGGCATGAATTTTATTATTTATATGACTTCTGACAGATACAAAGTTTCAGAAAGAAAGAAAGATAGACAGATACACTGCAAAAAATGCTTTTCTTACTTAGATTTTTTTTGTCTTGTTTCCATCCAAAATATCTACAAATTCTTAAATCAAAGTAAAAAATTATTTTCTTGTTTTCAGAAAAAAAACAAGTCAAAATTAAGTGAGTTTTTGCTTAGAATAATTATAATAGAATAATAGAATTTTTGTCTTGTTTCCAGCCAAAAATTCTTAAATCAAGGCGGATTTTCTAGACTAATAAAAATTATTGTCTTGTTTTTAGAAAAAAAATACTCAAAATTAAATGCATTTTTACTTGAAACAAGCAAAATAATTTGCCAATGGGGTAAGATATTGCTTACCCCAGATTATTTTGTTTGTTCTAAGCAAAAACGCACTTAATTTTGACTTGTTTTTTTCTAAAATCAAGACAATAATTGTTACGCTGGAAAATCCTTTTTGATTTAGGAATTTTTAGATATTTGGCTGGAAACAAGACAAACAATCTCAGTAGGAAAATCTTTTTTTTTGCAGTGTACATAGATACAAACTGGTTGCACTGCAAAACATGCTTTTCTTACTTAGATTTTTGTCTTGTTTCCAGCCAAAATATCTAAAAATTCTTAAATCAAGAAGAATTTTCTAGTCTAATAAAATTATTGTCTTGTTTTTAGAAAAAAAATAATCAAAATTAAGTGCGTTTTTACTTAAAACAAGCAAAATAATCTGCCAATGAGATAAGAAAAAAAATCTAATTTCAAACAGAAAACAAGATTATTTTTCTCACCCCACTGGCAGATTATTTTGCTTGTTTCAAGCAAAAACGCATTTAATTTTGACTTGTTTTTTTCTGAAAACAAGACAATAATTTTTACTCTAGAAAATCCTTCTTGATTTAAGAATTTTTAGATATTTTGGCTGGAAACAAGACAAAAAATCTCAGTAAGACATTTTTTTTTTTTTTTGCAGTGTTCATAGATACTTTGATACAAACTGGTTGCACTGCAAAACATGCTTTTCTTACTTAGATTTTTTGTCTTGTTTCCAGCCAAAATATTTAAAAATTCTTAAATCAAGAAGGATTTTCTAGACTAATAAAAATTATTCTTGTTTTTAGAAAAAAAAATACTTGAAAAAGTATTATAATTATTATAAATTAAGTGCGTTTTTGCTTGAAACAAGCTAAATAATCTGCTAGTGGGGTAAGAAAAATAATCTTGTTTTCTATTTGAAATAAGATTTTTTTTGCTTACCCCATTGGCAGATTATTGTGCTTGTTCTAACCAAAAGCTCACTTCATTTTGACTTATAACTAATTTTTACTCGTCTAGAAAATCCTTCTTGATTTAAGAATTTTTAGATATTTAGACAAAAAATCTAAGTAAGAAAAGCATTTTTTGCAGTGTGACCATGGCACAACATTCTTGACAGCATGTGACTGGGTTCTCCTGTCAGTTTAAGCAGATCTGCTCAGTGGACGTGAAAGGATCAGAGAGGATATCGAAGGGAAGCGTTGCTTTCACACTCTTTTCACAAGGAACACAGGTTGTAGGTCATGTAAAATATAGAAAATGGTTGCCATGTCTCATAAAACCTCCACATGAGATTTATGTGGACTTATGGCCACAAAGATCTAAATATGGCTAAATTAAACAGACAGTGGTGGCACTGTGTGTGATCAAGGGAAAAACAGAGAAATGGAATTATACAGGCTGAACTCATTTGAATATGGTTTATAATTGTTTTTATTTAGGTAGACGCTTGAATACACAACATACTGGCAGAATCTGAAAAATATAAATGCTTTCACATGTGCATTACTCTTTAAAAGTTTGAGGTTGGTACAATTTTGTAATGCTATGCTTACCAAGGCTGCATTTATTTAATCAAAAAATACAGTAATGTTGTGAAATATTATTATAAACTTATAAATAAAAATGTAAAATGTAATTTATTTCTGTGTTGGAAAAGCTTGCAGAAATCATTCTAATATGCTGATTTGGTGCTCAAAACATTTATCATTATTATAAATAATGATAATAAAAAAACCAGTTGTGCTTTTTATTTATTTATTTATTTATTTTTTTTTTTTTTGTGAACACTGCAGTATTATTTGTTGAATAGAAAGCATTTATTTGAAAAATACATTTGTTTGTAACATTCTAAATGTATGTGGGTCAAAGATGTTATGATGTCCACGTCAAAATAAATTTACAAAAGTGATTTTATGTCCATAGAAAGCACATTAAATGCAAGTAAAGTGTCTACTTTTAAGGTTTCAAATACATTTTGAGAGAATAAAATGTCAAAATTTGGTTTAAATAATGCATTGTCATTCAGTGTAACAATATTTATGTAAAAATTCAAAAACATGCTTATTCTGACTTGTACATATTCAAATATATAACAGAATAAGGGAGCACATTCAATTTCATTGTGTTTTAAATGAGTAAAAAATTCTTACTGACAAATGGGCAAAACCTAAGATAGTGGCACATTTAAAAATTTTGGAAATATAACTAATTAGTATTTGAGGTAAAAGTAATTCATCCTTTAATATGTCTTAAATTGATTTCTGTTGTAAATATGCCTGACAAGATTGTTAAACTAAATGACATTTTAGTCGGTGTCTTCTGTAAATTTGGGAAAAAATATATTTATTTATTTGTTCAGAAAAACAAAAACAAAAATGCAATGAAAATAAACAGAAAACATTTTAAATTTTTTAAACATTTTTTGAAAAACAACAATTCAAAGCAGTATTAACTTGTTGTTTTTATGCTTGAACCCTTTTACACCTTTGACCCACTTACTGTCACTTTATGACACTTTGATGAATAAACATATTAATTAATTTATCAGTCAAATTAAACAACTTTGTCTAAGAAGTAACTGCTATTATACAAATTATACAGAATAGAAATCCAAATAAAAGTTGGCATTAAATGACGACAGAAGGTATTCTTGTAGCTTCATAACATTAAGGTTGAATCACTGATGTCACATGGACTATCTTAAAGATGTTCTTACTACCTTTCTGGGCCTTGAACTTGTCAGTCAAAAATATCTTCATTTGTGTTCTGAAGTAAGCTCTTACAGGTTTGGAACAACATTTTTGGGCGAACTATCCATTTAGAATTACACATTACTTGATCTTAATGATCAGAATTTTATATGAGCAAATTATATGAACTGTCAATCTCATGCAAGGTCTGGTGAAATGCCTCTGTGTGTGTCAGCAAGTGTGTGCATATGTAAATGTGTGTGTGGGTATGCGTGGGTGAGCGCCTTCAATCTCCTGAGGAGGGAGATTCAACTTTCAGCGCAGCACTTTAATTGTGCTTTAATATTAAAGGATGTGAGATAAACAAAGTGCTGTAATCTCTTCCTGTGGTAACAGACACACCAGGGAGGAAGCTTAAAAGCGGATTGGTGCTAATGGAGAACGACCTTAAGCCCCTCCTATTCTCCATGCACAGAAACACTCACTGCTCACTTTCAGGGGATGCACTGTGTTTTGAATGCTACTGAAAAAAAAAATGTAATAAAGGAAAGGAAAAAAAAATGTCAAGTATAATTCAGTCAGAACCACCTAAATCAAAATGACAGTCTGAAGTGATTCTGTCAGTGTTGGTGGTATTGCTCTGTTCTGGGCAACACTGTCTTACCACATAGCTGTGCCTGGACATAGTGGAGACGACAGCAATTAATCCCTCTAAAACAAACCCATATGCCAAACAGCTCCCAGCCATCACCTGATGCTGATCAACACTTATGAAACACTGTGAAGAGCCTGCTGGAGACTGAGAGCTGAGAGCTCAATGCACTACTAATTCCTTGACTGGGAACACTTGAGGGAAACATATCCAAACAGAGGAAGCATACACCTCAGGTAGCAATAAGAGAAGACATTAGTAACTATTCTTCTTCAAAACACAAATTAAGATATTTTTGATGAAATCTGACAGCTTTCTAATCCTGCGTAGATAGCAGCGCAAGTACCACGTTCAAGGCCCAGAAAGGTAAGGATATCGTTAAAATAGTCCATGTGATATCAGTGGTTCAACCTTAATTTTATGAAGCTGCAAGATTTTTATTTTTTTTTTTGTGTGTGTGATGATTATGTGATGATCACATTTAATTTAGGCTTTTATTCACATATTAACACATACATTTTATATGGAATAATTTTAATGACGTCTTTTGCATCTTCTACATTTTAGTTACAAGGACTGTCACTGTAGGGAAAGAAAGCTTTCAGGTTTCATTATAAAATATCCTTATTTGTGTTTTGAAGAACTGTGTTTGTGAACTACAAGAGGAAAATTATGATTTTCTTGAAAAAATAAGCTCCAGTGAATTTATGTTTTTAAAAAGCACCAAATATCAGGAGAATCTTTGTAAAATGTATTGAAATCTATAAGGAATTTATAATGTTGACATTGCATTGTATTTTTCAAATTAGTCTGAATGTGAGAGAGGGTCTTTTTTAATGCAATAATTTAATGCAAGTTAATGCAAGTTCATCTGAAATGTGACTGGCTTTTTTCAATGGCACATGGACATTATATTTCTTAGATAAACATTCTATTCTATTCTATGTTATGCTTTGCCATGCAGTTTTAAAGCTGTTTCCACTATTAACTGTTGTAAATTCTTTCTCAAATATCTATGCAATTCTAAAAGTGGAAATTATGTCAATGAGTGTGATAAACATTTTTAAGTGTTTTAAGAGTGTAAAAAGCTTATAATTTGTGTAAAATTTGTATTTATTGATATTTAATTTAAAAATATGTAAAAATAAATAAATGAATAACTTGTGATAGAATTATGTAAACATTATATTTGGTTGAAAGTGAATTTTTAGATTCAGCTGACTATAAAAATTTGATTTGGTCAAACTTAATTTTTCAGTTGAGAAAAACTGATTACTTGTAACAAGTAAAAGCAATGTTTTTTTAAAACTTTGATTCAACAAACTTTTTTTTTCAGTGTATGTCAAGACAAATCTAATAGATAGTTTGCACTTACATCATGGTTTGGTCAGTCACCCAGATTTGCAACCATATTGGAGATACTCTGATGTAAGCAACAGCACGAATTGCACGGTTAATGTACTACTGAATACATTGTTCTGCTAATTTATGCTGTCTAAACCATGGAAAAAACATGTGGACGCTAGAGAAGAACTTAGTAAGCAGGAAAGGGCACAATATTTTGACAAAACTGAACAGGTGGTAGAGATACATACGAGCAGTATTCATTAAGAAATTAGCCTAATATTTCACATTCCTGACCAGATATGATAAGAACAAACACGAATGTTGTCAAGATTCTGGAAAATCTTGTTCAGTTTGGCCAACCACAAATGCGTTTTGTTCCTCAGACAGTTTTTTTGCACTCTTCTCCTTGATTTGTCATGACTTTTGGCAGTCTATAGTACTCCAAATATTTTTCCCAGTCTGACCAATTACTACAGCCCAAAACACGACAATAATCAGCTAAATATGCAAGTTTCATTCAAATCAGTAGCATTGTTACTAAACTTGCCTCACATGACCTTATTTAACTAACGTGATGAATAGTAGTATTTTGTGGGTATGTGTTTTGAATAACACCACATTAAAGCAGATTATTCTTGTTTACTTGTCCATTTAATATTTCAGCAGACTCATTTATCCAAAGTGACTTACAAATAAGGAACATGACAAGCAATTTATCATACAAGTCTTTCAAGCTGAATATGATTATGTAAAAATAATGCAATTTCAGAACATCATATTGTGAAGCCAAATGGCATGCCAAACCCTCTGCTGAAAAAAACAATAGAAACCATACAAAATACCATTACAAGCCATCAACTTTTAACCATTAAAACAATTAAAAATGGTTTCCTGTGTTTTTTGGGACATATTCTATTAAAATTTTGTGGTTTTAACAAGCCACCGATAGGAGGCGACTAATTACCAGTAGAGACCAACAGGCACCATTAGAGTTTCCATTAAAACCAATACAATTCCCATTATAACCAGTAAAACCATTACAAATTCTATGATGGCCTCTTTTTTTTTCACCAGGTCTGCCACTATAATGCTAATATTTTGTGAGTACTTGCAGTGGTGTTGCTATGTAGTTGTAAGTAGCCATGTTAGCCATGTGACGGTGTTCTGAAAAAAAAAAATTTGTTGAGTGAACTAAAAATAATTTGTTATCCTGCTGCCTTAAAATTTTAAGGCAGCTGGGTAACAAACCAAATTTTTGTTAAGTCAACTCAAATATCTAAGTTGTCACTTAGTACAACTTAACATTTCAAGTTGACTAAACTTATTTGAGTTAACTGAAATTTTAAAGCAGCAGGGTAACAAGTCATTTCAAGTTGACTCAACAAATTGCTTTTTACAGAACACCGTCAAAACGTCAAAATATTAGCATTATAGTGGCGGCCCTGCTGGGACAAAAAGAGTCCATCATAGCATTTGTAATGGTTTTACTGGTTATAATGTGAATTGTATTGGTTAACAACTTAACATTTCAAGTTGACTAAACTTATTTGAGTTGACTTTATGGCAGCAGGGTAACAAATTATTTTAAGTTGAAATTGTGTGTGTTTTTTTTTTTTTTTAAAGTGATGGGTGGTTGCTTACTGGTCCATGTCAAAACAGCTAATTGCAATTTGACTTCTGCCCCTCCTTCACTGATAGTATGTCTGACTTTACCTATGTTTTGTTGTCCAACAGGCAAAAACCTCTAGAAAAATTGCACATCTTTGCTCAACGAGCTGCATGATTTGTGATATCATTCATGCCTGTAGCACAAAAGGTGTGAGATGAGTTGGCTTTTGTAGTTGTTTGTTGTCGACACTGTCTCCTAGCAACCAAATTGCGGAGGATAAATGATGATATGCAATGCTAGTGTGCAGGTGTTTGATTATGAACAGATAAGATAATATACCATATTTTAAACACCTGCCTCGGCAAATGTTTGCTGAAGAGGTTTTATGCAATTTGGTTAAAAGTGAACGTGAATGCCATATACTCACATCTCAGTGAAATTGAAATTGTAGTTTTTGAAGGCAGTTTTGGGAGAATGACTTCAAGTGGAATTTTTCCAAGTACTAAGTTGGAACCAGAGCTGCTTTTCAACGGCTCTGGTTGGAATTTACTGTACAGAGATTTTGTTTCTCTAACACCTGAGCCTTAAATGCCATGTGATCGATTATTTTGGAACCACTGGAAAATTGCGTTCAAGCTTCCAGCAGGGGCCAGCCACTAAAGCTATAGCTTATAAGCAGCCAAACACTGACCACTTTCAGGAAGGAGGCATCAAGAATCAATTATATTCTGATCGAATTTTAATGCACCTTGTGAACATCAGCTTCTAAATCTCTTACAAGGAAAAGTACAATAACCTTTCATCAAATATTCCCAAGATGGATGTATTTGGTAAATTGGAGCCATGAGAAAGCACCATGCTTGATTGACTGACTCCTGATGCAGTTGCTGGGAGCAAGTCTTGTTAGTCCTTTAATACTCTTTTTGGAGTTCAGTCAAAAATGTTCTTAGGGGTCTAAATTTCATCGTACACGGGACTGAAATGCTGAGCTGACCTTACATTGCATCGTCTCTCAACTATCAAATGCTTCTTTAATCCAAAGACTGTGACTCAACACCAACAAAATAGACAAAATCCGTGTTCTAAAAGCACTGGGCACTTTAAAGGCACTTTAACAGACAGAGAGAGTGAGTGAAGTTGATTAAAGCGAGCTAAGATGCTAATATGTGATTTCAGAAGAAATTATTTAAATTCAATTTACAGTCGGCCCCTTTCCAGGAAAGCCATTAAAGATTGTTTTCTCGGCTTGTCCTCGTCTGATTGTCACAAGGGAAGTGACATCTTGTCGGCGGGAATTCTGGCAGTAAACAAATCAACACCTCAGCAGACAGGATTAACAAGGTTTTGACTTGATCAGAGCAGGACTCTAGATGATTCTCTTGAAGATGAATGTGTTATGTAAACTGACTGGATTTGCTTGAGCTGAGTTGGAACGGTATTCTAAAGCTCACATAACTGTATTGTATTATATGGCAGTTCGTTTTACTCTTTGTCGAGCAGCGTTCCAGGAGTTTCTTGAAGTGATTATTTGAAAGTTGGTGTGGAGCATCTGTTCCAGATGTTGGTGACAAGCAAAGCTGATGCTTTTGCTTCTTTTGGGTTTATTTTCACTGGCAGACAGAAAAGGTGCATGAGCATCTGTGTATTGTGCAGTTTTTGACATTATCAAATGCTAAAATAGATATTACATAATGAACTAATCAAAGATAATGAGCTAAGATATATCTTGCATCCTCACAGATGTTATATCAACAATCACAAACTCAGCTGATGTTGGGTGTCTCATATTTGTAATATTTGTTTTTATTTTATTTTGTAGTCATTTACCTTTTACTTTTTCTTTTTTTGCACTATAATCCAGTGTGTTCAGAGTGAAGATAATACATTAAAATAAATATGGTACACTGTTAAATATAAAGGTGCTTCAAAAGGTTCTTCAAGCAATGCCATAGAAGAACCATTTTTGGTTCCACAAAGAACCATTCAGTCAAAGGTTCTTTAAAGAACCATTTCTTGCTTACCTTTGTATAATCTGAAGAACCTATTTGCCACAAAGAACCTTTTGTGAAACAGAAAGGTTCTTCAGATGTTGAAGGTTCTTTATGGAACCATTTAGACAAAAAGGTTCTTCTATGGCATTGTGAAGCACCTTTATTTTTAAGAGTGTAAGACTGCTTTGTTCAGTTAAAAATAGCTGGATGCAGATGAGACAGAATGCCAGACTCATAAAATGTACAAAATGTACATAATATTGGTCCACAGCTAGTGAAAAGTGCCTTGCAAATCAAAGGAGGAACCAGATTCAGCTGTGAAAGCCCACCTGTTCAGGGTCATCCATATTTAAACATACAGAGCTTTTAATTGCAAGGAATTTAATTGCTTTCCTAATATAGGAAAGAGAGGGTGAAGTAAAGATAATTTTAATCAAATGCCTAAATGCTCTTAATTAAATGTTTGTGAAATAGATTAGAGTATGTGCATAACAAGCAGGCATAAATATTTCTATATAAGAAATTGAGCAGCAAATCAGCTTATTAGAATGATTTCTGAAAGATCATGTGACACTGAACATTTTAAATACATTTTAAATATATTAAATAAGAAATTATTATTTTAAATTGCAATAACATTTCAAATTATAACTGTTTTAACTGTATTTGGTTGAACATAGGAGACTTTTTTTTTTCAAAAAACATTCATTTAAAAAAAAAAAAAAACGGTATATACACCATACATGCTATTACAAAATACACTACTCCTTAAAAGATCAGTAAGATTTGTAATTTTTTTTTTTTTAAAGAAGTTTCTTACGCTCATCAAAGCTGTGTTCACTTGATCAAAAATACAGAAAAAAAATAATTATATTGTGATATATTATTACGATGTAAAACAATGTTTTTCTATTTTATTATACATTAAAATTTAATTTATATCTGTAATTAAAGTTGAATTTGGGAATCATTACTCCAGTCTTCGGTCTCACATGATCCTTCAAAAATCATTCTAATATACTGATTTATTATCAATGCTGGAAGCAGTTGCTGATTAATTTTTTTTTTTTTTTTTGAAACCTGTGATACTTTTTTTTTTTAGAATTTGATCAATAAAAGGTTAAAAAGAACAGCATTTATTTAAAATAGAAAGGTTTTCTAACAATACACACTGCTGTTCAAAAGTATGTGGTCAGTAAATTTGTATTATTTCTTCTTTTGAAAGAAATCAATACTTTTATTCACCAAGGGTGTGTTAAATTAATAAAAAGTTATAGCATAGATTTACACTGTTATAAAAGATTTATATTTTGAATAAATGCTGTTCTTTTTAACTTGTTATTCATCAAATAATCCTGAAAAAAAAGAATCACAGGTTCCAGTGATAATTCTAACAATAAATCAGCATATTAGTATGATTTCTGAAGGATCATGTGACACTTAAGACAGGAGTAACAGCTGATAAAAATTCAGCTTTGCATCACAGCAATAAATTATATTTTAAAGCATATTAAAAAAACAACATTATTTTATATTGTCATAACATTTTGCAATATTACTTTTTTTTGTATTTTTGATCAAATAAATCATTTTGCCTTCAAATCTTATGCCTTCATGAGCATAAGAGACTTCTTTGACAGGATTCTCACAGCAAGTCTACCTAAAAAAAAAAAAAACATATTTATATGAAATAAACTGCAACAGCTTGTTTGCAGTATGCATCAACATCATATAACTTATTTATTTTTATTTCCCTCTTATGAACAAGTTGGTATTTGTTTCATGAACTTTAAATAAAGAGTAGACATTTGATTATTTTAGTTCACTCTTTCATTCCCAGAACCAGGAAAGCAATTCAATTCCTTGCAATTAAAAGCACTTCCAGTAACAGACATGACCTTTAGGAATTTTTTTATTTATTTTTTTATTTTTTATTTTTTTTTGAGGTGGAGTTTATGTCTGTCAAAGGCTGTCTAATGAAATACAGCTAGCAATTACCTTTGCCTTAGGTAGTTTGCTTTCTTCCTTTCTTTCTTTCTGTTTCTCTCCCACAGTTTTTACCCACAGTTTCTTTCTTTCTCCATTTTCCAGGCAGCAGGGCAGTTGAAACCCCGGGTCACGTTGCACATGAATTTAGCTTTAAATAATTCACATGCAGGCCTATAGGTTAACTACCCTCAGGCAGAGGAACCATGGCTGTTTGAAGTGCTATCATATGACAATATTTGTTGTCTCAAAGGTAACCTTGCCTTGATTAAGGCAGGAGACTAAAACACAGACTGATTGACTTTTCAGTAATGGATGAAATCACGGCTTTAAAGTCAAATGAATTAACTTTAAGTTTTTTACTGAACAAACTGCTGAAGAAAAATCCATTCAGATCGTCTAAAACAGATGAGTGAAATTAGAATGATGCACCACTTTAATATGAAAATCATCAGCAATTATTCAGAAAAAAAACAAGAATCTGCTCACAAAGATACATTGTGCTATATATACTTTTCAGAACATCTTCAAGTTATAAACCTCCGTCTGGATAGTCTGAGGAAAGTGGAAATGTGTCAGACTCTGTGGTGTGGTAAAAAAGCAATTGTACTGTAATCCATATCTCTCACTGACTGTAATTGCTCCCTTGAGTCTCGTACTCGCACAAGTATGTGAGAACATGTGGTCAGTGAGCCCGGATGCACCGTATTACCATGAAAACGACTCGGATCAAAAGAGTCATCATCTGAGAGCTCGTGGGAAGGACTTGACGTGTTGTCTCAAACTATAACACATCCAGACGTGTGACAGGGTCACAAACTTTCAATGTTTACTATAGAACATGTAGACCATGAAATATCCATATGATTTGTGTGTTGTATTTCATGTCTTACGATAGACAGATTATGCTCGAAAAGTTGTGTTTACACGAGAAATAGTGTCTAATTCATGAACATATTATTTCAGTGAGTCACTTTTCAGACTTGGTGTGAATCAGTTATTAACTAATTGATTTGGACTGACTGATTTGGTTTAGTTTAATAGAGGTCAAGATTGTCATTAAATAAATATTGCAGATTTTGGTCTATTATGCATACAAACCATTGTATGACTTCATATAATTATGCCACCTGAAGTTGCTTTTATATAGGATGATTTTAGACTCAAAATGATTTATGGATTCACGCACAATTATCCATGTACTGCATACATTTTATGCATGTATCTTACTAACCACAAACAATCGCTTTTTATTTGAGTCAGTGTAAATGATTAAATGATTGTGCAGCGATTTGTACAAGCACAGACATGTTTGTGAATAAAAATGTTCTGTTCTGCATTAATATATCATAAATTGCTCATGCAAAAACCATAACATTTGTATTCACAAATATGTCTCTGTTTGAACAAAATGCTGCACATTAATGTAATTCTTAACTCTACAGACACCGGTTGGAAAGCATTTGTTTCAGTGTAATGACGCACATTTGCGAATTTTCCAAACCTTGTACATGTTAATGAATTGCACTGGGCCTTGTTCCTGTTTGAAATGTTGTAAACTGCGAAAATTAAGTCTCAAAATCCAAATTAACTTGAACAAGATGCCAGTTAATGCAGGTGTGTCACCTGATCCACAAATCCACAGAATCCTTTTTGCATGAGCAATTTATGATATATTAATGCAGAACAGAACATTTTTATTTGCAAACTTGTGTTTGTACAAATCAACGCACTATCATTTAATCCTGAATTACACTGACTCAAATTAAAAGGCATTTGTTTGTGGTTACTAAGATATGCATAAAATTGCAATTATGCAGATAATTGTGAATCGATTCATTATTTTGAGTCTAAAATAATCCCATACTTTTAGAGTTCATTTCAGATCTTTAGGGACCGTTTATCATAAAAGTAAGGATAAAAACAACCAAAACAATTCAATAGGTTTCATAGAATAAAGAAAGTCATGTGTTCTTTAAATGGTATGAGGATTATTAAATAATGACAGAATGTTCGTTTTTGGCTGAGTAATTTTTTCATCACTAAGTTTGTGGTTTAATGTTCATAACACTCCATCATCTCAGTTTGGGAGTCAATATACTGAAGACAGACACAGATTTGACCCGTTTTGCCGTATTGTTTACAGCTAACGGAAGCTGCAGGGAACCTTTCCTTCCCATGTAGTATGATGTCAGTTTCACAGCACGGCTCAAATGCATCTGTCTCCAAAAATAAAACTGATTCAGTTATAGCAGTTTGTCGAGGCAACTGCACAGTTCAGGACAAGCAAAGACATGCAGCATGTGGTGGACGTCGTGTCACATGCTTGAAAAGTTTAACTTTAAAGAACATTTTATACCATGTACTTTCAAGAAGTGTACCTATTTTGATGTGTTGGCTATAAAACTAGGCTACGGAGCCCCATGCATGATTTGCAGACGAAAATATATTTATTGTGGCCACATATACAGTATATCAGTGGCATATCCTCTGAGTAATATTGGCTCAAAATATTGAATGAAAAAAAAAATAATGATACAATGTCAATATGTGACCCTGGACCACAAAACCAGTCTTAAGTAGCATAGGTATATTTGTAGCAATAGCCAAAAATACATTGTATGGGTCAAAATTATGCCAAAAATGTATGCCAAATATCAATAGGATATTAAGTAAAGATCATGTTCCATGAAGATACTTTGTAAATTTCCTACCATAAATATGTGACCCTGGACCAAAAAACAATCATAAGGCTAATTTATATATATTTATATATATATACAATATATACAAGATCTTTACGAAAAATCAATGATTTTGACCCATACAATGTATTTTGGGCTATTGCTACAAATATTCCCGTGCCACTTGACATATATCAAAATGTAATTTTTTATTAGTAATATACATTTATAAGAACTTCATTTAGACCATTTTTAATGGTGATTTTCTCAATATTTTGATTTTTATGCATCGTCAGATTACAGTTTTGTCAAACAGTTGTATGTCGGCCAAATATTATCCAATCAAAATTTACAAATTCTTAAAAGCTCGCTATTAAAAAGAATAGCTGAACATGAGTTCACAAATAAAATATATTATTTTAATTGTTACTGCCTTGAGTAATTTTGGAATAAAAGTAAGAGGCTTAAAAATAGAATATTACATTGTTAATGTTTTGTTTTAGTTTTTTGTTTGTTTGTTTTTTTTATGATCAGTTTGGGGAAAGTTACTTTTAAAAGTAATGAATTACAATATTGAGTTACTCCCTAAAAAAATAACTAATTACATTTTATGGAAAGTAATGCATTACGTTACTTTTGCATTACTTTTTAAATATGGGCAGGGCTTGCTTGTTTGTTTTTAATATAAAAAGTAATATTTTTGTCAAATGTAAAAGTCTTTTTACACCAAAAGCCTCAGGCTTAGAGAAAAGTAAATTCATGTCTGTACAGTCGACCAGTTGGATCAGTAGATGTACAGTAGATGAATTGGATCATCGAAGGATGGCAGCAAAAACATTGGTTAATAAAATGGGATTAAATACATAAAGGATATTTGTATTATTTAACATTTTTAATTATTGCAGGTTTGCATTGAATTTCAATGTTTTTCTTCATTTTGAAGAACACTGTATCTGTTTTTTTTTTTTTTTTTTAGTGAGTGAGATGAATTAATGCATGTTCACATTTATTCTAGAACTAAAGTAACATCTTACTCACAATTTCTCTCAACATGGGGACAGGAGAGATTTTAATCAATAAATGTGGGGGGAAAAAAAATATATTTTTGTCAATTAAAAAGTAATGCGTTACTTGGAAAAAGTAATATGTGACCCTGGACCACAAAACCAGTCTTAAGTCGCTGGGGTATATTTGTAGCAATAGCCAAAAATACATAGTATGGGTCAAAATTATTGATTTTTCTTTTATGTCAAAAATCATTAGGAAATTAAGTAAATATCATGTTACATTAAGATTTTTTGTAAAATTCCTACTGTAAACCTATCAAAATGTAATTTTTGATTAGTAATATGCATTGTTAAGAACTTAATTTGGACAACTTTAAAGGTGATTTTCTCAGTATTTTGAATTTTTTGCACCCTTATATTCCAGATTTTCAAATAGATGTATCTCGGCCAAATATTGTCCTATCCTAACAAACTATACATCAATAGAAAGCTTATTTATTGAGCTTATATATCTTAGTTTTGTAAAATTTAACCTTATGACTGGTTTTGTGGTCCTGGGTCACATATTATTACATAACTTGCATTACTTGTAATGCGTTACCCCCAACCCCCAAGTAGAAAATGTGTCTGGGACATTCATTTACATTTGATTAAAAATAAATAAATAAATAAATAAATAAATAAATAAATAAATAAAACTTTGAGGACTTTGCCTCATTGCACATATACATCTGAAATTAGAAATATTAGAAAAAAACCTCCTCATTTGATCTCTCATCCAGTGTCTTTTTGCTTTGTGGCCTGGTAGGTTTTAATTTTAAGCCGAATAAATAACTATTGATTTTTGTCATTTTCCTAAACTCAGCTTCTCAGCTAGGGCCGAGAGGACAGAATATTCGATGAGCCGACATAAACGTGAGCAGCCGCTTCGCTACGAGCCAGAGGAGCGCACGTGAGTCCCTCCGACCACCTGGGAAATCACTCTTCAGGCATCTATAGACTCTCTCGCTTCAGTGCTTCATCTGAAGGCGGCAAGGCCAAGCAGTTACAGGCAGGCCTCAGAGTGCACATTAGGACGACAAGACTGAGAGAGCTGCAGTGCAGTCCCTCTCTCGCTCTCTCGCTGGTGAAGGTGAATGCATATTCATGTGCTGTTGCCAGGATCAGGAAGTTGAGGAATGGAGGTTGGGAGCCTCATTGGAGGGGCTGGGAGCCAGCATGGTGGCAGTCGTCAGGAGCGAAGCTTGTCTCTAGATGGATATCACAGTGATGAAAGATGAAGTGCACGCAGCCATCCGAAACTAACAGACAGGCTGAACGCTGAGCGCAAAGCTGCCAATGCCGAACCTTTCACGCACACACATTCACACAGCCATAAACACACTCACACACACATACGCTCACAATGTGTTGTCTCTCTTTTTTTGGCCTCTCCACCACCCACACACTCAACTAACTTAAAAGTTCAGTTTAATCTCGGCTAGTTCATTTGCTCCTTCATCAAAATCAGAGGCAGACATGTTAATGAGCAGAAACCAGACCCAATGTTTATTAATCATCTCTCTGCAGACCCTCTCAACCACAATCTGCCTGATGACCCTCTATTCAGCTTACTATTATACTTAAAGGTTATTTCATTTTACAGTCTCCAGTGATTGGGGTGTGAGAATGCAATATCATGATGAAACGCCTTTGAAATTCATTACATACTTTAAAAACTAGTTTCTTTCATTTAACGAGAGGGGAAAAATAGATTATGAAGGTTTGATACGTATCTATTTCCATCTTTTTGTGAATTTCCAGTTTCTTATAACAGCTCTGCTAAAAAGTTTGCTGGTCTTAGTGGGTTTAAGATAGTTTAACTGGTCTATAGTCCAACAATGCTGGTTTTCAGCTGATCCTAGCAGTTTTAAACTGGTCTGTCTAGCCAACTTGGTCAACCTGCTTTTCTGCTGGTCTTAGCTGGTTTCTGAGTCTGGTTTTCAGTTGGTCCTATCTGTTTTAAACTATTCTTAGCTGCTCTCCCTGCCTGGTCAAGCTGGTCATCAGCTGATCTCACCTATTTTAAACTGGTTTAAATAGTATCTCAGTCTGAACAAGCTGGTTTACAGCTGATCCTAACTGTTTTAGACTGGTCTAGTTAGCCTCCTAGCTTGGCTTAATTGATTTTCTGCTGGTCTTAGCTGCTTTAAACTATTCTTGTCTGACATCCCAGCCTGGTCAAGCTGGTTTTCAGCTTGTCCTGACTGTCTTAACTTTTGGTCTAACTAGCCTCATAGCTTGGCAAAACTGCTTTTCTGTAGGTCTTAGCTGCTTTAAACTATTATTATCTGATTTCCCAGCCTGTCCAATTTGGTTTTCAGCTTGTCCAGACTGTCTTAAACTGGTCTAACTAGCCTCCTAGCATGGCAAAACTGCTATCAGCAGTTGAATCAGTTGATCTTAGCCTGCCTTACCAGCCTAGCAAAGCTGGGTTTGGAGTGGTTTAGCTGAAAAGAAATAGTTTCCTTCATTTATTAAGAGGAACTAATTATTCAGTTTATACATTCCATTTTTTTATTGATTTCCAGTTTATGTTCTGTTTTAACCTCTCTGCTGAAAAAGTTTGCTGGTCTTATCCAACTAAAAAAGTTTGCTGGTTTAGTCTAGGTCTAGTCCAGCCAAGCTGATCTTTAGAAGAACTTAACCTGCCTTACCAGCCTGGCCAAGTTGGTTTTCTGTTGGTCTTAGCTGTGTTAAACTGGTTTAGTTATTTAACCTGCCTAGTCAAACAATTTTTTTTTTTTTACTTGTCCTAGCTGTTTTAAAGTGATCTTATCTGGTTTAAGCTAGATTACCTGGTCTACCAGTCCAGCCAAGCTGGCCTTCAGCTGATCTTAGCCTACCTTACCAGCCTGGCCAAGCTGGTTTTGAAGTGGTCTTAGCTTAAAAAAAAAAATGATTTATACATTCCATTTCCTTTTTATTTATTCATTTATTTATTAAATTTCCAGTTTATGCTCTGTTTCAACATCTCTGCTGAAAAAGTTTGCTGGTCTTATCTGGTTTAAGCTAGTTTACCTGGTCTTCCAGTCCAGCCAAGTTGGCCTTCAGCTGATCTCAGCCTACCTTATCAGCCTGTCCAAGCTGGTTTTCTGTTGGTCTTAGCTGTGTTAAACTAGTCTAGTTACTCAGCCTGCCTAGCCAAGCTGGTTTTTAGCTTGCCCTAGCTGTTTTAAAGTGGTCTTATCTGGTTTAAGCCAGTTTGTCTGGTCTTACAGTCCAGTCTAGCTGGTCTTCAGCTGATCTTATTTCACATTACCAGCCTTTCCAAGCTGTTTTTCTGTTGGTCTTAGCTGTATTAAACTAGTCTAGTTACTGAGCCTGCCTAGCCAAGCTGGTTTTTAGCTTGTCCTAGCTGTTTTAAAGTGATCTTATCTGGTTTAAGCTAGATTACCTGGTCTACCAGTCCAGCCAAGCTGGCCTTCAGCTGATCTTAGCCTACCTTACCAGCCTGGCCAAGCTGGTTTTGAAGTGGTCTTAGCTTAAAAAAAAAAATGATTTATACATTCCATTTCCTTTTTATTTATTTATTTATTTATTTATTAAATTTCCAGTTTATGCTCTGTTTCAACATCTCTGCTGAAAAAGTTTGCTGGTCTTATCTGGTTTAAGCTAGTTTACCTGGTCTTCCAGTCCAGCCAAGCTGGCCTTCAGCTGATCTCAGCCTACCTTATCAGCCTGTCCAAGCTGGTTTTCTGTTGGTCTTAGCTGTGTTAAACTAGTCTAGTTACTCAGCCTGCCAAGCAGGTTTTTGGCTTGTCCTAGCTGTTTTAAAGTGATCTTATCTGGTTTAAGCTAGTTTACCAAGCTGGCCTTCAGGTAAACTTAGCTTGCATTTCCATCCTGGTCAAGCTGGTTTCTTGTTGGTCTAGCTTGTCGACCAACTGACAAGTGCCCAAAACTCCTTTTAAAACCATTGTATATTGTTTTAATTTTTTTTCTCTCTCTCTTCCAGCAGGGATACATTTCATATTTTACGACACATCTTTACTACACTCTAGCTGACTTTAATGAATTGATAAATTATTAAACCCCTCTCAATTCTCCATCTCCTACAGTTCAAGGGCAAATGCGTTTGAACTCTTTCATGCTGCGTTATCATTCCTGAAGGATTAAGAAGCAAATTACGACCAGCACAACAAGAGTGGCCTGACAGGGCAGTGTTAGACATGCAAACACACACACACACACACACACACACACACACACACACACACACACACACACACACACAAACACACACACACACACACACACACACACACACACACACTGCAAACCTGCCTAGCTCAGGGTGAGAATCAGGAAACCCATCCGTGACCCCCGCCTCCTCTGTTTTTTAAGAAAATTGCGCTTCCAGGACACGCACGCTGGGGAAGATGCAGTAATTTGATTCAGCGTGGCTAAGGGATGTAATCTTAATTAATTTCACTATGTTATTTAATTAAAACCTGTGCATGAGTGAAATAAATCTGCTGATGGTAATTATTTGCAAATGATCTCGCAAGCAGATTCGCAGAGGCCCAGATGATATGAAAATCAGAGGAGGCTGTTGCCAACCACGTCTCTCACAGGTTAGTGATGTTGTGTTTGTATTCTGTCTGAAGTATTGTAATACTGCACAATCCTCTCTCTGAATAAACATTTATCTGAACTAGGGCTGCTCAATTATAAAAATCATAATCACGATCATTTCGGTCAATATTGTAATCACGATTATTTAACACGCTTATGAGTGGGTCTGGAACTTTATACGATTGATTAATTTAAAGATGGCAATACAATAGAAAAAAAAGATACAAATAAAACTCAATGTAATTAATTGAATGTAAAATAAAACAGCATAGTCTTCACTGTAATAATTAAACATGCTTTGTTTCTTATAAAAACTACAAAAGTCCAGAGCAGTGAGTGATTTTGTCTTTGTCTTTTGCTGTTTGATTAACACTAAGCACAGAGACGGCAGAAGGGATATTAATTGTGGCCGCTTTAAGAGCTGCACAGATCCAATCATCAATTTCATTCTCAACTGTTTACATTCATTTGAGACATAACTGCCAAAGGTTTACATGAATAATCACAAAAAGGTGCATTTTTCACATATATTTGCATGTACAGTGCCTTGTGAAAGTATTCATACCGTTTTGTTTTGGTATGTTGCAGCCTTATTAAACTGCTTTAAATTACTTTTTTTCCACATCAATCTACATCTCATACACCATAATGACAAAGCACAAAACAGGTTTGTAACAACTTTGCAAATTTATTAGAAATAAAAAACTGAAAAGATCCCATTGCATAAGTATTCATACCCTTTTCTGGGACACTCGAAATTTAGCTCGGGAGCATTCATATTGCTTCTAGGTGTTACTACAGTTCGAGTGGAGTTAAACTGTGGCAAATTCATTTGAATGAGTCTGATTTAGAAAGACACACACCTCTCAGAAAAGGTCTAAAATCTGAAAATGCATATTAGAGCAAAAACCAAGTCCTGAGGTCAAGATAACTGCCTGTAGAGCTCAGTGACAGACTTGCGTTAAGGCAATGATCTAGGGAATGATCTAGTTCAGAAAAAAATCTGCTGCATTGAAGGTTCACAGAAGCATGTAGCCTCCATTCTCCATAATGGAAGACAATTGGAACAACTAGGACTTTAGAAAATCCAAGCTGACAGAGCTTGAGAGGTGAAAAGGTAAGGCAAAGAATGGCAGATAATTGCCAAGATGTGCAAAGCTTGTCACATCATACCCAAAAAGACTTGAGGCTGTAAAGGTGCTTCAGCTATGTACTGAGTTAAGGGTATGAATACTTATGCAATGTACTTATTTCAGTGTTTCATTTTTAATAAATTTGTAAAATTTGCAAATCTGGTTTTTGCTTTGTCATTATTATGGTGTATGGAGTGTAAATTGATGTGGGGGAAAACTAATTTAAAGCAGTTTAACATAATGCTGCAACAAAACAAAATGTAAAAAAAAGAAGGAGTATGAATACTTTACTTTACTTTACTTTTTTACTGATTTGTATGTGAAATTGAGCTTTTATAGAGGAGCGAAAGCGCACAAAGGGGGTGGAATCGGTAGCAATAATCATTTTATCTCGATTATTGTATTTTCATAAATGTTTGAAGCTGAAATCGAAATTGCACAGCCCTAATCCAAATTAATAAAATGGAACCTAAAAAGGCACAGAAGCAAAACCATATGGTATTTAAAACTACTTCATGCTGAAGGACAACAAGCAGTGCTTTCTTTTCTTCCCGTCTCACTTAATAACCACCTTTGCAGGTGACCAATCACCTGAGTGCTCAGACTCTGCTCAATTACCTCACCCGCTGACCTGCAGATCAACCAATCACACTGCACTGTCAACTCCGATCGCCAGAACCTGCACACAGAACATTAGCTCAGTGTTTTAATAAAGCATTGCTCAAAACACCCGCAGGCTGCTTTGAATACCCCGTCCATACCAACCTTTATATATGAGGACCAAAACACACATATTTTCTTCTTGACAGAAGCCTACAGTAATAATTGTGTACGGCAGGTGAGCGTATCACAGTTGATTGGTGAAACTGATGTGTGTGCATGCGACTGTGAGATTAGATCAACTCATTCTATTAACGACAGCTCACTGACTAATCAAATATCATGTGTGCGTTTGTGTATTATTACGATTTTTCAGCAGCAAAGAGGTGTCCCACGGGCATCGCTCTTCCTCAATTACTAGAAGTTTTAGAGGAAATGACCGGTTTGATAAAATCAGCATTGGTGCGGATGCAGGCTCTGGATCTGGCTGATTTTCTTTTAGAAGGAGACCTGAGCTCGTATACATTTCTCTTTCTTGGATATATCTGCACTGGATAGCTGCCACACACACACAAAAACAAAGGGCAGGCGGTCAGAACATATCTGTTTAAATTTTATACTGCAATGACAATACATTTGATTAGTGTGACATTGATTAACTCCTCTGCCTTCATATTTCCATGACTTTGCAAAAGCAGGAAGAGTCGATTCAGCACATTGCACATCTCCGGTGAAGCTCATGGGGAATTTAGGGGTGTACATTTGTAAACTATGTTAGTTAGAAGTTTCTGGAACGCTACACAAGACTGACCTCAATCTGAAATAGCCAACATTTCTCTCTAGTGGAGTTGAACTGAAATATATAGTTATTGTATATTTAATGTATCTTTATTTATTTATTTATTTATTTATTTATTTATTTATTTATTCATTTATTTATTTATTTTTATTTGAACGATTTTGTTCATTTTACCTTTGTTTTAGGGCTAGTTTTGGTGAAGCTGTTTATATATATATATATATATATATATATATATATATATATATATATATATACAGTATACACACACACACACACACACACACACACACACACACACACACACACACACACACACACACACACACACACACACACACACAAGCAAGTTGTATTAAAGATGAACCTAAAATAAATTTTTTAACAAAACTTAATTTTTTAACTTAACTTTACATTTTATGTTAATTTCTTCATTTTAGATTAGTATTTGTTTGTTTTTTAGATTTAGTTTTTTATGAACTACTTTTATCCATTTTTTTGTATTGTGCTATCTTTTTTTGCAGAAAAGATTTACTACTATGCAAAAAAAAAAAAAAAAAAAAAAAATCATTTGATCCATAGTACAGCAAAACAAAAAAAGTTATAATATTTTTACTATTTAAAATAACTGTTTCCTATATGAATATATTAAATATATTTCTGTGATCAAAGATTTTCAGCATCATTACTCCAGTCTTCAGTGTCAGGATCCTTCAGAAATCATTCTAATATGCTGATTTGCTGTTCAAGAATGAGTTTTTTATTATTAATATTATCATCAATGTTAAAAACATTTGAGTACTTTTTGATGAAAATAAAGAAATTATAGAAATTATTACTTTTATTTTATAAATTGATCAAAAGTGATGTTGATGTAGTTACAAAATATTTCTATTTCAGTGAATGCTGTTCTTTTGAACTCAAAGAAACGTGAAAAAAATTCTACTCAGCTGTTTTCAACATAATAATAATAATAGCTTTTGAGGGTGAATCAGAACATTAGAATGATTTCTGAAGAAATGATTCTAAAAATTTAGCTTTGATCACAGGAATAAATTACATATTAAAATATATTCAGACAGATAGCAGCTATTTTAAATAATAAAATATTTCAAAATTGTACTGTTTTGCTGTATTTTGGATCAAATAAAAGCAGGCTTGGTGAGCAGAAGAAACGTTTGACTGGTAGTGTACATATATATTGTATCAAAAACTATAATTTATTTTATTTTAATGAGTTCTGGTGTCTTGACAATATATTTTACTTTGAGTTTTCCCCAGTTATGGTAGTTTTTATTTCATTTAACAAAAATGTTTTCTTTTGGTTTTTATTAACCATTTAAGACTGAAGTGAAGCTTGTCGAATTCTTTGTCTCGTTCTCTGTGACCCAACCTGTGTCACATAAACACACATCTCTGTAGTTTGGCCATCCGTATAATCACACCAAGGCTGATCTGAACTCTGTTTGGCCTGAAGATATCACCAAGCTTCCTCCCTTATTGGATCCAATCCATCATGCCTTCAAGTCCTCTGACCTGCTGTTTGGGTCTGCCATTTCATAAACACAACTGGACTTTGTTAAGAACTGGCTGCTGCAACCACCTCACTCTGAAACTTGAAGAAGGGAAATTCATCACGAGTCGGATTCCAGCAGCTGGGGACGTTTAATTCCTATTTATGTTTTGCCAATTTTCTAAATTCTTGGGATGCATCCAGTGGGATCACTCATCTACAATTTATCATTGAATCTTTTTAACCCCTGCTTCAGGTCAGTTTGAAACCTAGGTGTCCGCTTTTGTTCAGAGAAGCGGGAGAGTTGGTGTCGGACCCAACATAATTTTGGCACACAGATGTTTGTTTGCTCCTCTGAAACCTTCCACTGGGCTCAGTCAAAATGCCGCCGCAGTTATGATTAATGTTATAGGCCTGACAACCTGAGCAACTACTGGAAATATGAACACGCTTTTTTGATTTAAAACAGAGAGGACAGGGTGACAGCCAGAATTAATGACCTACGGTTTTTGCACTTTATTTGTTTATGAGAATCGAAATTTTTGACCATGAGCTCTATAGAGCTGAGTGACGGTTTGTTTTGAGAAAGTGAAAAGGAACAGAGAAGACTGGGTCAGGTATCAGATTAATATCACAGGAGCTTGAAACCTATTCAATATCAGCTTCGTGTGTCTCACCACGAGAGGATGAAAGTTAATCTCGAATCCCTGCAGTTTTACACAAAAGCTAATCCCCATCCAATATCACATATATCGTTTCAAACCATATGGTTGAATTATCTCATACATTTTTCACAGCTTCAGTTCAACACAATTGGTTGATTACCCTTTAACATTACGTTGTTGGAATATGTCCTGATGTTTTCACCTTGTTCACAGATTGGTTTAGAGTGACTATTGAAGACTATTTTGTCACTCTCCCATTTTATTCAATGTTTGTGGGTCTAAAAGACGCAAAATGGCATTTTCTTAAATATGAGTAAAGGCTATTAGGGTGAATGGGGTAAAAAAAAAAAAAAAAAAAAAACAACTAATAGTTATCACCTTACTTACCCAGTTGATTGATTACATTGATAAATGCAAACTTTTTTGTATTACAAGTTTTATAAAATGTTAGGTTTAAATATGCAAATGAGGCATTATTTAATGAAATATGCGCTAATTTGCATACATTTCTAGTACAAAAATCGAAACACTGGATGAAGTCTGCTTCAAAATTCTTGTTTATCTTTTTTGACATATTAGAGTCAAAAGTTTTTACAGAGGGAATTTTGGGTATCTCATTTTGTCACTCCAGAAATTCAGAAAAAATTTTAAAACAATATCTTTTTTGTAATTTTGGGGGGAATAAAATGTATATACTCAAGCAAATTATATATGAACAAATCCCTCTGTTAAAACCTTCAGGATATAGACAGGAATAAAATGTAATGTTTGTTGTGTAAGTGCTACTGAAGTGGAGATTTATGGCTCAGTGTAGAGGAAAAAACTCTTTTTGAAAAAATGGCCTTTAAAAAAATGCATTATAATTTGAATCTATTGACACAAATAGATAAAGTGCTATAAAAGAAACACCTAACAGTATTTTTTGGATGTTTTCTTTCCACTAGTCTGAAAAAAACACTTCGTAGTTTTAACAGAGCATGTGTGGCTGCGAATCTTGAAAGTGAAAGTAAAAAGCGAACACACATTTAAAAGCATTTTCAATGCTGCGCATATTAATAGTGGCTTCCTGATGCCCGCAATTTATATACAGTATAATAACCCAACGATATAATTGTGAGAGACAGCACTGAAATATATTTTACCTCCCACCTCGTATTTATTCGTAGTACACGTCATTTCCTTTTCTGAACATGGTATTCCGATTCTGGCACATCAACATAGCCATGTTGATAATTCCTTCATTTGATTTAATTAAATCAATTAATAAGCTAATACAATGTGGCCACGATTGACTAAAAACTCTAATGCTCTGTGACGTTTTTAAATAACGTACCATCTGCAGTACACCTAAAACAAATGTGACGTAAAAATGCAAACGCAAGCATGCCATTTTAGCTTGTTTTCTATCATGAGTCATGTTTTTCACAGGACTTGTACCCAAGGATTTCACATCCTAAGTCCAATTCGAATTACAAATGTTCGCTGTTTTACCGCCTTTAGTGTTTATTTCTCTTAAAAACTGCAGTGATATGTACTTATTTTTATGTATTTCGCGTCTTGCGAATAAAGATTCCACAGGTATATTTTCGTCATGAGATCAGGTAGATGAAATCCTATTTGTGTCCACAATAAATATATTTGTGTGTAATGTGTGGGGCTAGCAAGCAAGCAAAACAATCTGCCAGTGGGGTAAGAAAAATAATCTTGTTTTCTGTTTGAAATTAGTTATTTTTCTTACCCCATTGGCAGATTATTTTGCTTGTTTTAAGCAAAAACTCACATAATTTTGACTTGTTTTTTTCTGAAAACAAGAAAAAATGTTTTACTCGTGTAGAAAATCCTTCTTCATTTAAGAATTTTTTGATATTTTGACAAAAACAAAAAAAAAAAACAAAAAAAAAAAGTAAGAAAAGCTTTTTTTTTGCAGTGCTGTATTTCTGTGCTTAAGTGGTTAAAGCGAGGATATTATTCAGCTTGTGTTACAATGGCCTCCCCTACTAAAATACACACACTACTGCTGGCCTGATTAGGTTAGGGACAGAGAGAGAGCGTTGTGGGTGTGTCTTGCAGTCAGAAAACGGCTCACTCTCTGATTGCCGGATTGCCCTGGAGCACACCTATCCCTCCTACACCAATGAGAACTGCTAAGTACTGATCATGAGCAGCTGGAGGAGAGAGAGAGCTTTACAGATAGCCTGTATCAGGCTGCCTGGCATTTTCCTTCTTGCTTCTCCATCTGTTTTCTTGCAAAAACAACCATGCAAGTTTGGCATTTCAACACATTTTAAATCCGTTTTGAATCCTCAGGCTGAGCTCCTAGTATGTAGTTCTGCTGCCCAGCTCATTTAAAACACATTTTGTAGGTTTCTGAGCTTTGGCATCCTGCCGTAGAGTCCTGGTCCTCTGTGTCACCTGCTGTAGGGCAGCTCTTAACACTGCAGCATCTGTGCACCGTGGCCTCCTGCCTTCCAGCCCCACAGGCCTGCGGGCTGATGGATCCGGTGTGTGTTAATGATGAGGCCGGCATCGCAAGGCTACCGAGGGGCACTGCAGCTACAGCTGGAGGACTGTAAGGGGGATATGAGAGGTCTTAGTTGGGGTCAGGCCAGCACAGGTGACCATTGTCACAGCCAGCAGCACACAGGTGGGGTGAGGAGCACTGGCTTGTCCGAATGCATTTTGATCAGTTACTCCACTGTCCCTTTAGTAAGACAGACAATTGCATTGAATTATATGTAAATAAGTATAAATGCAAATTTCTATCCTACTTTATAGTAAGTGGCCTTAACTACTTACATCATAAAATAAGTATTTATTGTGTATATTGTATTGCAAAACCCTTTTGCTGCTATTGAGGTGGCATACAGGTAAGGTTAGGGACAAGTTTGGTGGTATGGGTAGGTTTAAGGGTGGGTTAAGGTATAAGGGATGGAAAATTTATTACAGATGGAATTGCATTCAGGTATTTAAAAAAAAAAAAAATAAGTACAATTAATTTAGATGTAAGTACACAGTAGTTAAACTTCAAGACAATGACATTTTGAAATTCCTTTGAACTTTCAACATTTGAATTGACCAAAGCTTACTTTATATTTAAAAATGTACCTTACTGTATTTATAAGAACTTCCTGAATTTAAATTCATTCAAATTCTGCGTCTGTATTCAAATCTAATGCAAATCAGAATTTAATACAAATTTTGTAACACTTTACATTATGGTCCCATTAGTTACCAGTAATTAACACATTAACTAACAATCAGCAATATATATGTTGCAATATTTATTAATCATTGTTAATGTTTTACCAAAATTAAATTAAATTAAATTAAAATAATAAAATTAAATAAAATTAAATAAAATTAATAAAATTTTATAAATGTGATTGATAATTTCATATATTTATTATATATGAACATTAAAGTGTCAAATATCATTAAAGTGTTAAATACTTTCATATACTGTATATCTTCATTTTAATTGTGGGAGACAAGTACAGTAAACAAGATATCCAATCATGTTTCCTGAATTATCACTTTTTTAATGCAAGATTTATTGCCTGATTGTAAATGTGATTGACACTTTCACACACACACACACACACACACACACACACACACACACACACACACACACACACACACACACACACACACACACACACACACACACACACACACACACACACACACACACATATATATATATATATATATATGAACATTAAATTAGAAACTATTATTCACATGCAAAATATGTTCATATATATCTTTATTTTAATTTTGGGAGAAAAGTACAGTAAACAAGATATGCAATCATGTTTCCCGAATTATCACTTTTTTAATGCATGATTTATTGCCTGCCTGTAAATGTGATTGCCAGTTTAACATGTCTGTCAGAACGTCATTTGCCCTTCATATTTTAATAAACAGTTATTAGTCAGATATAAAATATATAAAATATGCACAAAATGTAATACTGACCAAAAGTTTGATTTATGAGACTAACAGTCTTTGTGTGTGAGTATGCAAGAATAATTCCCACTGTGAGCGAAACAGCACAGAATCACTGTTATTGTGTACCAGCAAGTACCGGCCCATTTATGACCCAGCACTGCTTATGACCCTCACGGCGCAGGAAGTTCACGCTGACATCGTTGTGTGAGGTATGTTTTGGGAATCTGATTTGTTGGCTTGGACAGGCTTTTCTTCAAAGGCCCCAACATGACCTCTCTTGACCCAAGCGTGGCCCCCGGGGGTGCGATCACGGCAGCATTTCAATCAGCAAGGCGTGCAGAAGTCTGAAGGACAGTGGAGTGTGTTTGTGGGTGTAAGTGATACCTACAAGCCACATCTCTCAGCACTATCCCACAGGCCATTAGTGTTGTTTTGAACCCCATGCCCAAAACATGTAATAATAGACAGGTTAGCATAGGCACTCCTGTCAGATGAATTAATGAACACTGTTTCTTTGGACACAGGGGATGACATATCTGAACTGGCAGACATATTTGGCGACTGCGACAATGAAGCTGTGCCTTTGCAGCCTTGATAACTCATATAAGTCATATTATATACATATTACATTAAGTCATATTATATTGTCACCATATAAACATTCACTGGCACTGAAAGCAGCAGCCCGTTTAGGAGTGAACATGCCATTTATAACCTTTCGCCTTTAGACCGAACGCAAACGAGGCTGTCCGTGTTTCCCTGCTCTTATCTCCGCCTCTTTTTAATTATTTTAAAGAATTAGGCTGGACGGACTTCATTTAAAACTTTGCTTCAATTTAAGTGGATTTAGGTTTTAGTGATGCAGACTTTACAGTCTGGCAAAGTGTTTGGAGACAAAGTACTTCTTTCATTTTCTTAGTGTCTTTTTTATCTAAAATACAGGGAATGACTCATGGGCCAAAATTAATAATTTATTTGCAGATACATTTTCAAATTTCCAGATGAAAGTTGGTGGAATGAAAACTTGTTGATCCATTTGTAAACCATTAAATATTTATCTGGACTTCATCCTTATGATAATAACTATTATTGGACGCCCTGCCTGCTTTTAAAGGAACTGTTCGCCCAAAAATGCAAGTTGGCTGAAAATGTAGCATTATATGACTTGCTCACCAATGGATCTGTAGTAAATGGGTGCTATCAGAGTGAGAGTTCCTTCATGATAAATCTCAGAAGATTTTAGCATGGTAATGGATATGACAATGTAAATGTTTTTAGTGTTGGTGGAATAGATTTGAATATTTCAGAATCAATTCTGAGCTTGTTTTTTTCCGTGTGCGCTAGAGACACGGCGGGCTTCATTGCACAAAATTTGCACTGGACACATGTGCATTGCTTGACAGTATGTGCTTCCACCCATCGTGTTTTACTTCAGATATACTTTCATTTATGCCGTTTGGAAAGCAGTACTATTAGATGCACGAAACTCGCGCACTGACAGACTTTCACATGCGCTTTGTGTTTGTTCATTCTAAAGCTTGATTGCAGCTGTGGTTAAATGCATTTGCATACTTTTATACAAAATTGATACATTTGACAAATTGTGTACACACAGTCAGTTATGTTTTCAGAGCAGGACAAAACATCTGATATATGGAAATAGATCTGTGCATTAGTTTGAATGCAGCCTGTTAAAGCTGCCACTGTCTATGATCAAAAATAATCAAACGGCAGTAATGCTGAGGAAAAAAGAAAACACAATAACTATTGTCTGTAAACTTTCATTACTTAAGGAACACTTATTTATCTTTTAAAAAAGTAGCCTGATCATATAATAAAAAAATAAAGTATATTTTGAGCAAAATAAATTTGATATAAAATGTATATGAAAATGTAGCCATGTGCAGTAATACTGAAAACTGAGAATGTGACGCATCGTGATATTTAGTTGATAATGAAAATTGTAATTAAACTGAATTGTGAAACCAGTGCAAATTCACACATCTACTTTTAAGATGGCAGTACTGACATACAGAGATTCCAACTATAAACAAAAAGCATAAAAACGACAATTTTACATTTTGTTAAAATGTAAAATGTAAAGATGTTTTTGCACAGCAGAAGAATAAATTGGGGAAAAAATGTAGATCAAAAATCGTTTTGGAATCGGAACTTGACTCCCAGAATTGGAATCGGATCGTGAAGTGTCTGAAGATTCCCACCCCTAAAAGTGAGTATAGGAACTTTCTGCCAATACATACACCAACATGGTGCTTTGAGTATTTAAGACATACTGCTGCTGCACAAATAGCATAAATAATGACCCGTCTATACAGGTGGAGCTGGGGAGGTGGAGGGTTTGGTAACACTTTCTATGAAGCCCCCATTTATAATACATTATAAGGGTATTTCTAAGGCATTATAATGAATGCATAATGCATTATAAAAAACCTTATAGTATGTTATATCAACTCATGAATAATCATAACAACTATTATAATAGATTATAATACTTGAGTATTTGAGGTTATAACTTTTAAGATTATGATTATGGACACCATAATAAATCTACTTAATTTATAATGGACTATATTATATTACATTTATTTTTTACATTATATTACGTTTTATTTTGATGGTCCCCTTAGTCTATTTACTATAAGCTTAAACTTTCCACCTACATGTCAATTAACACTCTTTAGAGTATTAGTAGACTTAGGTTAAGGTTAGGCTAGGTAGAAGGTTCATGTACTTGCAAATTCATGTACTATAATATTTGCTGCTAGCTGACATGCAGTTGCAGAGTTACTTATCAAAAGCTGTCTGAAGGGTACCATCAAAATAATCAAACTGATAATACAAATGTGTCACATTAATCTGATCTGATGCCTGATCTTAGGGTTCTTTGGGAAATATTATTATAATTACTTATAAGTGGTCTTTGTATGCTTTAAGTAAAGTGACATGAGAAACATGGCAAGATATGAGACTTATTATACGTTATAACTATGAGGAGGTAATCCAACTCTTAAAAGCTATAACCGCAAATAAGTAAAAAATTATAATACATTAAAACTGTTCTTATAAATACTCATGAGGTGATATAACATATTATAAGGTTTTTTATAATGCATTATGCATTCATTATAATGCCTTAAGAATACCCTTATAATGCATTATAAATAGGGGCTTCATAGAAAGTGTTACCGAGGGTTTCTCTAAAAGCGAGCTGCAAAATGCTGTAGTGAATGCTAACCAGCTATTAAAATGTAAAGCAACAAGCTCATTGGCTGTGTATGCAACATGAACCAATCAGCTTGTGCCAAGTAGTTTAACACTGTGAATATCATCGGTTTGCTTTAAGGACCCATCAGCCTGCACCATCTAAAGTTTCATAAAAATAATAATACTAATAATTTTTATTTATAGGCGCCTTTCAAAACACTCAAGGACACTGTACAATATAAAACAAAATAAAAAACAAAACATAAAACATAAGCATTATAACAACACATTAAACAAGCAAATCATTAAAAGCTACTCTAAACAAACACACTTTTATCTGAGCTTTTAAAGTGGGAAATTGAATCCAGTTGGCAAATGTGTTCCATAACTTCGCCTCACAGCTAAAAGCCCTACCACCAAAGGAACTCATCTTTAAGTTTGGAACAGACAATAAGTCTGCAGAAGATGATCTCAAGGGGTATCAAAGGAGTATACAAATGGAAAAGATCTGAAAGATAATAAGGTGCCAAGTTATGAAGAGCTTTTTATGTAAGAAGTAAACTTTTGTAATGTACTCGATAATGAACAGGAAGCCAATGCAGCTGAAAAAGAATTGGAGTTACATGATCAAAACAACGTGAGCAGGTAACTATCCTACACTCTTAAAAAGGTTCCTCACAGCAATGTCATGGAAGAACCATTTTTGGTTCCAAAAAGAACCATTCAGTCAAAGAACAATCTCTTTCTTACCTTTTTATAAGAATAAGAAGAAAGGTTCTTCAGATGTTAAAGGTTCTTTATGGAACCATTTAGACAAAAAAAGGTTCTTCTATGGCATCGTGAAGCACCTTTATTTTTAAGAGAGTAGCTGCTGAATTCTGTATTAACTGTAATCGATGAAGTTGTTTTTCAGGAATGGCAAATAAAAGGGAATTGCAATAATCAATCTGAGATTTAACCAATGTATGAATAAGCACTTTGGTATGTTGAGAGAGTGAAGAACGAAGCCTAGCAATGTTGCATAGATGAAAACATGCAGAACGGGACATATTACTAATATGAGAACCAAACGAAAGCACAAGTCTTTTCACCAATAAACCAATAAAAGATTGAGTTTTAGATAAAACAGATGACAAAACTTAGCCTTGATAAAATAAAAAAATGACTCCAGTCAAATAATTAATGATACATAAATATGCACCATATACAAGTGAAAACTGTCCAAAACAGCTATAAACAAATATTTTATTCTAATATTATTTTCTTTCCGGAATGGCAAATGAAAGAGAATTGCAATATTCAATCTGAGATTGCATGAATCTAACCAATGCATGAATAAGCACTTCAGTACTATGTTTAGAGAGTGAAGAACGAAGTCTAGCAACTATGTTGCGTAGATGAAAAAATGCAGAACAGGACATATTACTAATATAAGAACCAAACGAAAGCAAACCATCCAGTATAACAAGGCTTTTCACCAATAAACCAATAAAAGATTGAGTTTTAGATAAAACAGATGACAAAACTTAGCCTTGATAATAAAAATATAACTCCAGTCAAATAATTAACAATACATACACTGTAAACAAAATCTGTAGAAATTACAGTATTACTGGCAGCTGGTTGCCAGTAACTTACTGTAGATTTAAATTTATGCTATTTACTGGCAACAGTTTGTTCAAAGTTAATTGAACATTAAACATTAACAAGTCTTTATCTTTACAGAATAAAACTAAAATAACAGCCTCATGCAAAGCATTCTGGGAACCAAAATCTGAAGTAAAAAAACAGAAAAAGGTTGATGAAGGTTTCTGGTTCCCAGAATGCTTTGCAGTAGGTTGTTATTTTATAGTTTTATTCTGTAAAGACAAAGACTTGTTAATGTTTAATGTTCATTTAACTTTGAACAAACTGTTGCCAGTAAATAACATAAATTAAAAATCTACAGTAAGTTACTGGCAACCAGCTGCAGAACTACAGCAAATTTTTTTCAGTGTAAATATGCACCATATACAAGTGAAAACTGTCCAAAAAAGCTATAAACAAATATTTTGGTAGATTTGGATGTGAAATGACAATAGTGGATGTACTTTTTCAATGGAGGAAGAATTATTGTTTAATTTATTATGATATCATGATTTATTATTTGAATTATTGTGATGTTTTTATCAGCTGTTTGGATGTCAATGGCACAATCATTGTAGAGGATTTATTTGTAATGCAAAATTTCTCCAAATCTGTTTAAAATGAAGCAACAAACTCTACATCTTGGATGGCCTGAGGCTGAATACATTTTCAGCCAATTTTATTTTTGGGTGACCTATTCCTTGAACACACTAGTAGTAGATTGCTGCACTAGATGAAGTGACTTTAACAGTTCAGAGACTTTGCTAGAAGGCTTAAACAGAGACAGAGAGGAGCGTTTAGTGACGGATCCGCCATGCACTGAATACACTCATCGATATGTCATTACACAATGGCGAGGAAGAATGTGGTTTAATGAAGAGTTCTAGCGATCCGATTGGTTCGTAATAGCAGAGGCTTTACTGAGCATTGTGCTCTGTATACTGAACAGACATTTTGCCACCAGCTCGCTATGCTATATTATTAACTGTCAAATGCATTATGTATTTGTGACCGTGTGTGAATGTGTCAAGGGAGAGATGTCATTTTGCCTTCGAAAGCACTATGCACCAGAATATGAATAATGTCTTCAAATGTACTTTCACTATGTCTGACCAAAGTATATCTTACCTTGAATTGGGCTTT